>NW_004797473.1:1143434-1146214 GCF_000002075.1 Aplysia californica | reverse complement strand
CGAAAAGTGCATCTGTATGCGGGAGTGCGTCTCCGAATAGTTCCTGGGTGCTCGCCAGAGACGTCTCCCAATATCTTCTGCCATCTTCTCTCATTGGCATTGGTTAATTGTGAGACTGGATTCATCGCCGCTGTTAACACTGTGACGTCATTCAACGGGCGGCAACTCGGACTGTTATGTGAATGTTACGCTGTGGGTTTAACGCCTCTATCAACACTATTGACATCCTAAGGATACCAGAAGAAGGAAAGGGTAAGGAATAAAGTACATGTATCAACACTATTAGGCTATTTAAGAGGCGGGACCTCCGACTTTAACGTCCATCTCCGAAAGGATCGAGCCAAGTGGGAAATCCGCGAAAAGTCTTTTTCCCAAGGACACAACGTCGGACCGAGCTGAGGCTCGAATCCCGAACTAGCAATCTCAAGATTACGAGTCCGGTAGCCTAACCACTAGACCACCGACGTCACTAGATATTCCGGTTCAAGCCTCAGCTCCGTCCCATGTTCTGCCCTTGGAAAAGGCACATTACACAAGGCACTTTGCACGAATCTCCCCTTTGGCTCGGTCCTTTCGGAGATGGACGTCAAATTCAGAGGTCCCACCTCTTGAATAACCTAATAGTGTTGCATGATAGGGACGTTAAAACTCTATGCCTTTTCACCATTTAAGATTGTCAAGGGGTAGAGTGACAACAGAGCAATGGTATTAAGGACAAATGGCCTAACCAAGATTTCGCGGGTTTCCAGAAATCTTGACCAACACCAAAAGTGGGCATTCTACCTAGGAGAAGCTTGGTTTCATTGGTGTGTATATTTGTTTGGTTATAGATAAAACTCTACTTGTCTTTTAATAAGGATAGATTTCAACGGTCCGAAAATTTTTCCTTCGATTTTCTCAAAACAGCATTTTTCGGGATAGCCCCCTTGTACTTTAGAGTGACCAGTTAGGCACACCCACTCACCTCCCTCCTCATTATCAGAGAGAAACAAAAACAGTGTAAGAACAGATAGCTTGCCCAAGGACACAATCACAACACACCTACATCGGCTGTTTATATAATCCTGCACAGCCAAGAAAAATTTCTCTCTGAAACAACAAAGTTTTATATTGTGAGAAGTTTTGGTATATCATGATCCCAATACTGTTTAGTTTTGTTTTAGTAAGAGTTTTACAGCACTTGCAACACAATAAGGTCATATAAGTGCCGAAGAATAGATGTGTTACAAAAGAGTAACAAACACAAAAAAGAAGAAGGAGACATCAGGACGATAGATGGATGATAGGAAAGAAGGAGCAAACCCTCCAGAGCACCCGTCAACTACCCACTCCAAACACTGTTACAAAATAACCCACATCGCTCAAAGATTGTCGTATCGATACCAGACGAGAGACGCTGATCCAGCCCTCCGATACTTTCAGAAAGTGATACAACGTCAGGGAAAAGAAACATTCACCTCTCTAATCGGACGGAAGAAAATGAGCTGCACGCAGAAATAATACATAATATCAGGTCAGAAGTAAAAGAGAAAAATCGGGTAAAAACACAGAAAATAAGTCAATCATTGTTCAACATCAACTCTCCTAACAAATAAAAAATTTCATTTCAAAATTTAATGTCTTCGATAGTTTAATTTGCACACTTTTTTATCATTTTCTGACAAAGGTGAAGAACCTTTGAGTTCGTGGGGTTTTTTTCTTTCTCTGGGGTATTCTTTAACCACCCCGCCCAACCCCTTAAAAGAACCAACAAAAACAAAAAAACAAACAAAAAACAAACAAAAAACCCGCCCAAAAGAACAAGAAAAAGAAAAACACTGACCATCTGTTTAAACATACCATTTATCAAACTAAATTATTGGCCGTAATAGTTGCCAATTGAAAGTGTGCTTTATACGAATTGCCACTCTAAGAGTTGTTGACACTTCATCCCCTACCGCTACTAAAGTATCCCGTTTAGGGAGGTTGTAGACCTATTTCTTTGAAAAGAAAAAGAAAAATACTGAACATCTGTTTAAAGATATAATTTATTAAACTAAATTGTTGGTCGTAATAGCAGCCAGTTGTAAGTGTTCCATGAGAATTGCAACACCCCCAGAGTTGTTGACACTTTAACCCCTACTGTACCCCGGATAGGGAGCTTGGGTTTGTTTGATTGTAGTTTTAGTAAGAGTTTTGCTGCACTTGCAACACAATAAGGTCATGTAAGTGCCCAAGATTAGAGGAGTTACAAGAGAGTAACAAACACAAAACAGGAGAAGGAGAGATCAAGACAAAAAATGTTTGATAGGAAAGATGGAGCAAACCACATCAGAGCACCCGCCAACCACCCACTGAGTTTGTATGTTTTGGTTTTTTGTTTGTTTTTTGCTTGTTTGTTTGTGTTGTTTTTTTAATCGAGTATTTCCATCTGTCTGCCTAAAAGTTGTATCCCTCTCAGCCCAGGTTGGCCCTGACAGAGAGAGTGGAAGCAGTCTGCTTCTTGTATTATCTAAATAGTATCGGTGGAGCTGTAAAACTCCAACAATCATTAAATGTACATTCTAAAATTGTATTTTAGTTTTGCTTCGAAGAGCAGGTTCTCCTGTATTACTGTCCTGTTATTACTATTAGTGTTATACTTCTAATCCTCGACACTTATATGACCAACAATATTTTGGTGGAAAGTGACGTAAACCTCTTACTAAAAATAAACTCAGGTTCTTGAACGGATCAGTGAACTCAAGGAATGCCCTACTCCTTATTTATGTAAATTTTGCTGCAATGTTGCTATTATTAGA
>NW_004797473.1:1141249-1142239 GCF_000002075.1 Aplysia californica | reverse complement strand
CCACCCCCCAAAAAAAGTTTCACCTTTCAGAAGTACACGACTAGAGCAGACGGCTATCGATCGTTGGCAAAATCAAATCTTTATTGCCTGGCTTTTATTACGTGAAGGAAGGCGAAAGAGAGACCATTCAATTCTTATCAAAGAAAAAATAGTAGAATTTCAGGTGTTCGAACGTTTGGGCTAGCGAGCCTCTGCGGTTGTTTTATTTTTTTCCATAGATTTTAGAGACAATATCCTAGACCGTATACTGCCATGACTCTCTGTAGAAACTTCACTGCAAAGTCAATACCCTGTATTCACAAAGTTCTATGTGCTCAGTGCATAGTTTTGAGAAATTTGAAGTTGGAAATTATGAGTTTTATAACATGGTCTAGCTTTTTCTCTAATCCATTTTCTTGAATATCTTGATAGCGACTCAGAATAATCTTACAAATTTGATAGAGCAGATAGGAATTAGGTTTCTGACCTCATTGTCTTAGTGAGTCAAAGCGGACAAAAATGTCCAAAAAAACTTTGTAATTCTAAGTTAGCGAGGTTTGCGCACTGAGGCGCCAAAATAAATGGGAAAAGAGTAGTCTCGATAATAACATATTGTTGAGTGTGCGAAGCACCCTTTCACTTGTCCTAAATTTGGCTCCAAATTCAGTCGAATGTCGCGCTCTTTGCTCAATTGGAATTACGTCACAATGCACGTTCTAGGGTTCTAGGATTTAATTGTAGCATAAATCTAAGGTCTTGTCAAACTGACTGCACAAAGGCGGTAGTTGGAAGTAGTGTTGTCAATCGATAGAACGGCCCGTTTCTCTTCCCCGGCGCCATGGGATTGTCTTGAGGCATCAGATAGAGGGAATGTAACCACGCCGAGAGAATACATGTGTGCACACTTTACCACCCACGCGTCTCTCTCTCTCTCTCTCTCTCTCTCTCTCTCTCTCTCTCTCTCTCTCTCTCTCTCTCTCTCTCTCTCTCTCTCTCTCTCTCTCTCTCTCT
>NW_004797473.1:1137924-1140175 GCF_000002075.1 Aplysia californica | reverse complement strand
TCCCCCTTCCCATCTCTTGCTCTCAGTCTACTCTCTCTCTCTCTCTCTCTCTCTCTCTCTCTCTCTCACCTGTTGAGTTTCCATCTGTGACGTTCGCTCTCCACACCTGCCCAAAGGTCCCGTTCCCGGCCATCCTTCCCTACAGTGTACACCACAACCTTCTGAACACAACAGATCTAGAATCTAGGCTGATGAAGACGAAATCTCTCAACAGGCGCAGCTGTTTAAACCGGTAATGTCAGGATCAAACGTTTCAAACAACTTTTGTTAAAACAGCTTTTGTCAGGATAAAACGTTCATAAACTTTTGACAGGATCTAACTGTTCAAAAACTTTGTAAGTATTTAAAGGTTCAAAATAACTTTTGCCAAGATCAAACAGTTAAAAAAAACAGGATCAACAGATTCAAATAACGTTTACAGTCAAATATTATTACAAAACGATCTGTGATTAGTGTTACGATATGAAGTTATTATTGGTAACCTCTTCTGATATTCCCGTTTCTCTGATCATGTGTAAGAGCACTACCACAGCTTCGTGAGAAAACATTCCAGCACAGAGAAAAGTCCGTTAATCACACGTTAATCAATATTTTTACACGTTAATCGAAAAACAATCAACTGAAATCGATTGAAGTTTTCACCATTTCTCCTCAAGCCACTAGCTACCACAGAGCAACCGCTTCCATCCGACGTGAGAATAGGAAATGTGAATAGAAGTCATCGTATATTATCTGACACACCGGAACAAGTTTCCGTTTTTTATTTCGAGATACGGAGATCCGACGCTCCTCTTTTCACTGCCAAGGTAAAACTACGTAAAAACGCCAGTCGAAAAAAAGGGTACACCGCCTTTTATATCGAAGTCGAACATTAAAAAAACAGCACTCGAAAAACGAATGCCTCGTTGGTCTGCACCACGGCGCACATTTTGAACCTCTCGTCAGTAGCACAAGATTGTCGGAACACTGACTGGATGAGTCGAGATAAGACAATCCGGTAACAGCTATAACTAAACCGTCCTGTCTGTGTGTGTGTGTGTGTGTGTGTGTGTGTGTGGCCAGCCTAAGCTATGATGACGAAGGTGATTGTTTTTGTGTGTGGGACTCCGACCATTGTCGGTCCCAAGATCTTCTCTACTCTAGCTTACAGCCATCACTGGAGCAATGAAAGATCTCCACGCACGCCCTGCATAGATATCTAGATCTAGATAATAATAATAATAATTTACTGGAAAGAAGGTTGTTTTTCAGAAATGCGAAAATAATGTGTGCCCAGTGTGATGGAACGGAATATGAAATAGAAGAATGGCGTGTCGAGTGAGAGGGTCTATTTCTGGGATATTGAGTATTGTGTAACGTCAATGAATTATTGGAGAAAAAATGGTGAAATTGTTATGTGTTTCACGCCCCTATCAACACTACAGTCGGCTACGGATGAGTTGAGGTCGTTGGAGTAGTGAAAAAAAGATCAACACATCCGAAGTTTAACTTAACCGTTGGGAGCATGCTGAAAATGACAATGACAATGACAATCTTTATTCATCTCGCAGGGACAAATTTTTCGTGGTCGTTTACAATCGAAAAAAGAAGAGAAAGATCAACTTAACCGTTGGGATCATTCTGAAAAGAAGAAGAAAAAGATCAACCTAACCGAAGATCGACTCAAGCGAGTTCAACATAAACGGGCTCGACTGTATTTGGTCCTTAAAGAGGCGAGACCTTCAAGTTGAAATGAATTATTGAATATTATAATAATGTGTCTTCCAATGTATGCATACTATTGTAATTGCAATGACACACGAGGATCAATATTAGTGGAATTTGATCTTATTATTAGCCCGGTGTGGGTGATCATGGACCTCCACTTCTGTCTTACGTTGAAGCGATGGTGTCTGTCGTTCTTGGTGTTCCCAGCCGTGTTGTCCACTTATTCAGTATCTTTTCCCTCTGTCTGCCTCTGCCTCTCTTTCCATCAAACTTCCCAGTTGTTACAATAGTCTCCTATGCTTCTCTCCGCATTGTGTGTCCAATGAACTTTGCCTGTCGTTTTCGTATATTCGTCATAAGCTGTGGTCTGCAATTTGCTTCAACGAAGTCAACCAAGACTTTTTCATTTGTTTTTCAAACTGTCTATGGGGTATTAACCTTGGGAACATAATATCCCTAATTTATTTACTGTTGTCTGAGTCTGTGTGCTGCTTTGTGTGGTGGGGTGGCTGGGCCCTTTGTCTTTTAAGCAAACGATTCCCGT
>NW_004797473.1:1136645-1137788 GCF_000002075.1 Aplysia californica | reverse complement strand
CCCGAGTGATCGTTGTCTGAGAGACTCCACGTCCTGGACCCGGCCCTGTCTGTGACGTCAGAGACTAGGGTTTTTCCCTCTTGAACATTCCAGATACCGCAAGTGGTGGAAAAGATATGAAGAGACTGTAGGAAGTGGTGGTGGAGATACTGCAGGAAGGGCTGGCGAGGATACTGCATTTTTGTATAAGTAGAAAGGCTCAAAAGGACATTTTAGATAAATGCTGGGCGGGCTATGTGGTGCCACAGGTGACCCGCAATGCCGAAGAATTTGAATGTTGTTTTTTCCTCGTCATTTGACTGATGCAGAATTGGTTCCTCTCCACTTAATGAGATGGTATGGGCATATGACAAGATCAACAGGACTTGTACAGATGATCCTACAGGGCACAGTACAAGGACGGAGAAGAAAAGGCAGACAGAAAAAGACACGGGGAGACGTGACAACATAACGGAAAGGACAGATTTAAAGTTGGGTGAAGCCTTTCCTTTCGAAAGTCTGAAAATAGAGAGGGGTGGAGAAAAGGGGTTTGCCCGATCATCCTTGGTGCCCCAACGATCATCTAGACTAAAGGATAAGCTAAGCTAAGTACGAACAACACTGCAGATCAACCCAGAGTATAAGGGGGCAAATCTCGGATGTCACGTGTGCAAGTTGCACACATTAAAAAGATCTCTTGGCACTCCAAAATCGATAAGAGTAGGCTTCGGCCGCCACTAGGGCAAAATTCAAAAGTAATTCCTATTAACTGCCTGTGCTTTCATATGACCTTATGCAGTTGAGAGCACCGTAAAACACTTACAAAAACAAATCAACCCTGAGTGAACAGACAAAGGGCGAATTGAACCCTGGTCTTCTCCTGCGTGCGACAACAAAATGCCTAACCGCTACACCACAGGCGAAAGTCTGCCTCTCAAGGATAGATGAGGAGGGTGGGGAGAGGGTGTCAGAATAGTTATAGGCTCTTTTTCTATCGTAGCCACGAGATCTACGCTGCACTACTTTTGGGAATTTCTGTAAATGTACAGAATTGTATGTGCCGTAAAACCTCTACAAAACCTTTACTTTCGATTTTCTCAAAATGAGCAGCCTTACTGTAAACGTTATCTGTGCTTGCTCTCTCTCTCTCTCTCTCTCTCTCTC
>NW_004797473.1:1134808-1136086 GCF_000002075.1 Aplysia californica | reverse complement strand
GGAGAGTCAGCGGGAACTGAGCGAGAGAGAGAGAGAGGGGGGGATGTAGACCACCATTTTGTCATTTAGATCTATTTTAAGACGTTTGAAAAACCGGGGTCGTTCACAATAAGCCATACCACGAAGTGACAGACGCGACATCGTAGGCCTTTGTAACCGCTTGCCACACCTAACCTGTTGGGGAAGAGACCAAGGTACCAGGATTGGGAAATCGTACTTTCCGAGAATGCAAATATAGATATTATAGTCGCTTTTAAGGACAAGCATGCTAATCCAGATTTCAGGGGTTTCGAAAAATCTTGACCCACACCAAAAGTGGGTATTTCCCAACCTATATAAGAGAAGTTTGGTTTCACTGGTGTGTATATTTGTTTGGTTACAGAGAAAACTTTCCTTGTCTTTTAAAGAAACTGAACAAGGGGTAAAAACTTCACTTGTGCTTAAAAGCCACCATATATGATACAGACGAGCCTCCTCTAACAGCCACCTGTATAAGACAATCACCTGCTCTAACGGTCACATGTATAAGAAAATCACCTGTACAAACGGCCATTTGTATAAGACAATCACCAGTACAAACGGCCACCTGTATAAGACAATCACCTGCACTAACAGCCACCTGTATAAGACAATCACCTTACAAACGGTCACCTGTATACGACAATCATCTGCTCTAACAGCCACCTGTATAAGACAATCACCTGATCTAACAGTCTCCTGTATAAGACAATCACCTGTACAAACGACCACCTATATAAGAAAATCACCTGCACTGACAGCCACCTGTATAAGACAATCACCTGCTCTAACGACCACATGTATAAGAAAATCACCTGCTCTAGTGGCCACCTGTATAAGACAATCACCTGCACTATCAGCCACCTGTATAAGACTATCACCTGCTCTAGTGACCACCTGTATAAGTCTAACGACCACCTGTATAAGAAAATCACCTGCTCTAGTGGCCACCTGTATAAGACAATCACCAGCACTATCAGCCACCTGTATAAGACTATCACTTGCTCTAGTGACCACCTGTATAAGTCTAACGATCACCTGTATAAGACAATCACCTGCTCTAGTGGCCACCTGTATAAGACAATCACCTGCACTATCAGCCACCTGTATAAGACTATCACTTGCTCTAGTGACCACCTGTATAAGTCTAACGATCACCTGTATAAGACTATCACCTGCTCTAGTGACCACCTGTATAAGTCTAACGACCACCTGTATAAGAAAATCACCTGCTCTAGTGGCCACCTGTATAAGACAATC
>NW_004797473.1:1130665-1133260 GCF_000002075.1 Aplysia californica | reverse complement strand
GAAAGACAGGAAAAGGAGGGAGTGGGTGCTGAGAAGAGAAAGGAAGAAGAAAAAGGACGGAGAAAGAGGGGAGGGGGAGGGAAGGGGTGGAGATAGAGAAAGAAAAAGCCTTATGGGGGATAAGGGGAGGGGGAGGGGAGGTGTTGCACCCACTTGACAGTAGGTCTGTAGCCAGACTGGTATTTTCCTTTGTCTTCTATATGGGCATGATGACATCAGAGACCATAAAATATAATGACATGGCGCTTGGCGCACCACACTTTGCTGCGGAGATTTTTTTAAATTTTCTTTTGTGAGAGTTTTGCGGCGTTTGCTACTGCATAAGGTCATATGAGCGCGCGAGAAACACCAAACATTTTCAATAGGTAGGACATTTTGAATTTTGCCCGGGTGGCGGCCGAAGCCTACTCTGACCGATTTTGGACCACCAAGGGATCTTTAACGTGCGCAACTTGCACACCGGACCTACGAGATTTTTCGCCCTTCTCCGACAAGGCTAGGTGTACATCTTACCAACCATAAGATCAAAGATGTGGCTGAAAAACAACAGTAAGAATGAGCCAAGGAGGAGCAGTAAAAAGGCTGCAGAAAGAGTCAGAAGCTGAGATGTGGTGAAGGTGAGGGAGCAGAAAGTGGAGACGAAAGGACACGATAGGACATTGCTAGGGAGCAGAAAAAGAGGTAAAATGAGGTGAAAGGAGACAATTTTAAAGAAGGAAATGTTTCTGTCGCTTCCCGGATTCGAACCCGGGACCATTGAAAGAGAATCAAACACCTTAACCTCTAGGCCACGAGAGCCCCCCACAGCTGTCTGTTTTTATTTTTGTTTTTGTTTGGTTGTTCTTTTGTGAGGTTTTTTTAGGGAGGGGGGTGCCTTTTATTTAGTACGTTTTACGGAACTTGCAACACAAATACACATGTAGGTCATATGAGTTCCAAAGATTAGAGGTGTTACTAGAGAATTTTTAAAAAATTAAGAGTAGAAGGAGGGGGATATTGACGATGGCAGATGTTTGATAGATATGAGCAAAACACAGCAGAGCACCCGCCAACCACCCACACCAATGTCTACTTCAGACCTGGCACTGGAAGTGGAAGTTAAAGGAATATACAAACTTGCTGAACAAGCATTAAACCAACGAAATTTTTGGAGACTGCGTCTGTTACAAACATGAATGAGTTCCCACGATTGCTCTACACCAGGGCTCGTGGTTTTTTGTGGGGATGTTACTCGTTTTTCCCCGTTTTTTGTTTTTCCCGAGCGTTTTGGGTTTGCGATTTGAGTCTTGAGACGCCCACTGCCATGTGTTCAAATGCAGTAGCTTCCTTTGTAACAATTTGCAAATGACTTGAATCCGCGAATTTCTTTTACAATTTGCGAAAATCTCGAATTCTGATCGTGCACGCCTATCCCCCCCACTCCCACCCCACCCCTTCCAATATATAGTACGTGACTGTTATTCAGTAGTTCACTTAGTAATACAATGCAAAAAACAGAAACGTGAAAAATAAGAGAGACAGAACAGATAAAAAAAGAAGCACTTGCCGACATATGGCAACTTCTCACAACCGAGTCGAAAGTCCAAGTCCTGTTCAGGGCAATACAAATAGGCCTACTCCCTTGTCTCACCTGCGCACTTGTGAATGATAACGGTTTTGGTGTGGTGTGGTGTGGTGTGGTGTGATTGGTGTGGTGTGGTGTGGTGTGATTGGTGTGGTGTGGTGTGGTGTGGTGTGGTGTGGTGTGGTGTGGTGTGGTGTGGTGTGGTGTGATGTTGTGTGGCGTGATTGGTGTGGTGTAGTATGGTGTGGTGTGATATGGTGTGGTGTGTTATGGTGTGGCGTGGTTTGGTGTGGTGTGGCGTGGCGTGGTGTGGCGTGGCGTGGTGTGGTGTGGTGTGGCGTGGCGTGGTGTGGTGTGGCATGGTGTGGTATTGGTTGGTGTACTTTGGGGTCCGCTGTGCCTATATATTTCAGGACGTCAGTGGCCATTTCCGATATAATGGCAAGGTCAAGTTGGGGGTGGGAAGCAATGAAACCTCCACAGACTACCCAGGCGGCTCTCGTAGCCTTGAGGTTACAGTGTTCGCCTCTCATTCAGTAGGTCCGGGTTCAAAACCTGATAGCGACGTAAAAATTTTGTTCTCTAGAATTGTCTCCTTTCACCTCCTTTCCTGCTCTCTAACAATGTTCTGTCGTCTGCTTTCGTCTCCGTTGCACTTTCTGCCCCTCTCTCTTTTTTTTGTCCCCTCCCCTGGGCTCCTGACTCTTTCTGCAGCCTTTCCACTGCTACTCCTTGGCTCCGTCTTACTTCTGTCTTTGAGCCACATCCCTGATTGTAGAGTAGGAAAGATCTACACCAAGCCTTCTCGGACAGGGGCTAAAATTTCTCGGAGGTCGCATGTGCAAGTTGCGCACGTTAAAAATCCCTTGGTGGTCCAAAATCGATAAGAGTAGGCCTCGGCCGCCACCCGGGCAAAATTCAAAATTAATTCCTACCAAACTATACACACATCACATACACACATGTAATTCAAACACACAGAGACCCACCCTACACACGCAAACGCATACACACATTCTCCTCCCCCCTTC
>NW_004797473.1:1128000-1129609 GCF_000002075.1 Aplysia californica | reverse complement strand
AGTGAGTGAGTGAGTGAGTGAGTGAGTGAGTGAGTGAGTGAGTGAGTGAGTGAGTGAGTGAGTGAGTGAGTGAGTGAGTGGGTAAATTATGGGTTCAACACCCCTTTCAACACTGTAAGGTTATTTAATACACGGAGACCTCCGAATTCAACCCCCCTCTCCGATAGAACCGACCTAAAAAGGCTGAGAGCCTTGAAAACTCCACACAACACGCCCAGTACAAGAACAGCCAGCAAGTTGGGAATTCGAACCACGGCGGTGTGTTCCGTGGCCCAGCATGCAATAGTGACACCACCTGTGCAAACAGAACGCATGTTTGTGTGTGTGTGCACAGCTAGCTGGAGTAGAGAAGTAGATGTAGATAATATTGAGAGCACACTGATCTGAGACTGATCTCGAAGCTGCTACCTGGCGACTGACTTGGCGTAAAACTGACGAGTGAGTTTCAGAGTGTCACAGGAAGGTCTTACTTTTCTCTCCTTCTTCTTCTTCTTTTTTTTTTCTTTTTTCTTTTTTCTTTTTTTTTTTGCACTTTAATTTTTCGTTTTCTTTTTTTCTTTTTTCTTTTTTTTGGTCTACCTGTTATACTTTATTTTTCTATTGCTGTTTTTGTTGTTGTTGGTGGTGGTGGTAGTGGGGATGGTGGTGTTGTTGTTGTTGTTGTTGGTGGTGGTGGTGTAATTGTTGTTGTTGTTGTTGTTGTTGTTGTTGTTGTTGTTGCTGTTTTTATTACCATTATTATCAAAACCACTTACCCCAATCCGTTGTAAGACAAAGAATCGTCCGAAGTCGCAACTATTCAAATGGTAGAAATTAATGTCAGTAGCAGAAATTGACTGGAAGTTGTTTTACGCGCAGAACCAGTTCTTTGACTTACTTGTTCTTCTTTTGTGAAAAACTCAGGGAGGATGTTGCAACTCTGGGAGTTAAATATAGAGTCCAGTTGTGTGTGGGAGGGGGGGGGGAGTGAGACTGACAGATTTTGGTACAACAACGGCGATAGTGCACTTCTCGGTAGTCCAGTCCACTGGCAGACTTGCGAAAGGGTAGAAGTGTATATAATATAATTATTTTTAACGTCTTTTTTTTTTGGGGGGGGGGGTATGTTACTTCCTAGTAACAATTTCAATCTTCGGTACTTATTTGACCTAAATGAGCTGGAGGAGCTATAAAGTGAAACTCTTACCAAAAGTAAATGGACACAGGTGTTTGATTTGAAATAGATCTACATCACGCGCGAGATGCTTGGAGATACCAAAAGTGCTCATAAATATTCATAAACTCCCTCGAGATGCAGAGAAGGATTTCATCTCATCAACGCAATAGCACTGGCTCGGTGTTTTGGAGGGTGCATAGTGGTCTTGTTTTTGCCAGATCTTCCTGTTTTGTTTGGGATTTTTTATAATTTCTTCAAAATTATCTTTTGTCGTTTATGATGTATCTTTCTTCCAGATAAAAAGTCTAAGGGAGGGGATTACGTTAGATACATGGGCTTGTGTGAAAGGGTAATTAAAGTGAGAAGAACCAGATACTTTCCTTTGAGTAGGCGCACATAGATACACACACACACACACACACACACACACACACACACACACACACACACACA
>NW_004797473.1:1124693-1127145 GCF_000002075.1 Aplysia californica | reverse complement strand
CCTCCTTTTACTTCAGATGGTGAGCTCGGCGGTGATCTGAATGACGTCAGAGAACACAGTCTGGTATGATACAAATCTATGCTTGTTTTAGACTCTAAAGCTTTAAAAAAAAAAAAAAAAGGAAAGAAAAAAGAAAAGAAAAGAATCCTCTCTCAAACTCCTCGGAAGATGATAGTTATGGATCAGGACTTCACGGGTCATGAAAAACGTCCCTGATATCTTGTTTTTTCCTCCCCAGTTTTCCACAGTTGGTGTCTCGGAGCTCAATGGGGTTTCGAGTCGGTTTGCTTTGTCACAGTTCTTGGTAGCAGGATGGGTTGCTATACGACCTTTCGGGGAAAAAAACTGTTCTTCAACACGCACGCTCAGTGTCCAGTTTTGGGAAATCTGACGTTAATTCTTTTTATTTTCTCAACATGGTTAAGCTTTTTCGAAAGCAATTTTTTTTTAAATATCTTGAAAACGATTCCGAATAATTTTATGATTTTGATAGAACAAACAGGACATTTGGTTTCTGACCTCATGGTCTTAGTAACTCAAGATGGGCAAAAAATGTCAGATAGAACATTTGGTTTCTGACTTCATGGTCTTAGTTAGGGCTGGGCAATGAGTCGCTTTAGCAAAATTCGGTTAATTTGTTATTGCACTTCTTCGGTAAATAATCTGTTATGAACCGCTTCGACAAATAGGTTAGCATCACTTCAACAAATGGGTACACCCACTTCAGAAAACGGGTCAGAAAGAGGAGTTAAAGTGTCTGAATTCGGATAATGTTTTATTGAGGATTATATGATTATCCGGATATTTATCCGGATTTTGCCCATCTCTAGTCTTAGTAACTCAAAACGACCAAAAATATCAGATAGAACTCTGTAGTTCTAAGGAAGCGTTATAATGTCAATGTTCCCCGGCCCTCTGTTCAAAAGCCTGCGACGTGTCAATTTGCTATTGAACAAATTCTCGTGAACTTTATTCCCTCCTCTCTGTTTTGTTTTAGTGAGATTTTACGGCGCTCGCAACTGCATAAGGACATATTGTGAGCACCAAGGGGTGGATGTCAACAGTGAAGTCCAAACGAGGAACCATACTTACTCTGCTCACCTCTCTAGCCTCAACAGTTCAAAGTCTGGTTCGACTATCACGGCACCCTGGAAATAGCAGTTCACAAGAGAGTGACAAACACACAAAAGAAGTAGAGGAAAATGACGATAATAAGGATGGGGAAAGAAAAGGCAGCAGTTCTCCCAATGTTTGTTCCGGTACAGTATGAGCTTGACATTGATAAATCAGCCCAATTATAATTCTAATGTGCATGGGAACATATTAATATCCCCCTTTGGGAATGGCCTAAAGAGACTTCAGTCAGTAACATTGCCCGAGGGGGGGGGGGGCACTCCTCTCTTATTCAAAACTATTCTGAAACGAAAACAGGAGGATGTCTTTTTGACGAAGAGATAAAAAAAATTAAAACAATATTTGCTGGGCAAGCAACACTCGGTTTAGTGCGTTCCTCTTGGGAACTAAGGGTGTGGTCATGTTCAACATTACCGGGTAAACATCAAGGAAGGAACATATGACAGCTGACAGAAACGCTAACAGGAGATAACAGAAGTCATCCAGGCAAAGTTCGCTACCTCAGAATTACAAAGTTCTATCTGACATTTTTGGTCGTTTTGAATTACTAAGACCATGAGGTAAGAAACCAAATGTTCTGTCTACTCTATCAAAATCGTTGGATTATTCGGAGTCGTTACCAAGATAGTCAAAGAATTGCATTCGAAAAAGCTCAAAACCATATTGTGAAAATCAAAATTTACATCATATTTCTTAAAACTAGGTACTGAGCAAATAGAATGTTGTAATTCTGAGGTAGCAGCGACGAGTCAACGAGGTAGATATGATGTGGGTTGACGACTGAATAAACACTCTAAGTCTAAGGGTATTTAAGAGGAACAGTCTTGTGGTTTGGCTACCGCACTTGTAATCGCAAGGATATGGGTTCGGGAATACGAGGTTAGGCCCGACATTGTGTTCTCGAGAAATACACTTTACACGATGTTTTCTCCAGGGTATAGACAGCGAAAGATCAGCATCTTTTGTGTTAACTGCAGTCCTCTGGGCTCCTGACTCTTTCTGCAGCACTCCGTGCCTCCTTCTTACTCATCTTTCAGCCACACCTCTTATCTTCTTTTTTTCTTTTCTTTTTGGTAAGTGTTTTACGGCGCTCGCAACTGCATAAGGTCATATGAGCGCGCGGGACACACCTAATATTTTCAGTTGGTAGGGATTTTTGAATTTTGCCCGCGTGGCGGCGGAAGCCTACTCTTATCGATTTTAGACCACCAAGGGATCTTTAACGTGCGCAACTTGCACACAGGCCCTCCGAGATTTTTCACCCTTGTCCAAGAAGGCTAGGTGTAGATCTTTCCTACCAGAAGATCAGGGGTGTGGC
>NW_004797473.1:1118651-1124401 GCF_000002075.1 Aplysia californica | reverse complement strand
CCTCCCCCCCTAATCTTCTGGTAGGAAAGATCTTCACCTAACCTTCTCGTACAAGGGTAAAAAGTCTCGAAGCTTCCGTGTGCAAGTTGCACAGCTTAAAAATCTCTTGCTGGTCCAAAATCGATAAGAGTATGCTTCGGTCGCCACCCGGGCAAAATTCAAAGTTTCCTACCTGAAAATTCCTGAAAATGTTTAATGTGTCCCGCGCGCTCATATGACCTTATGTAGTTGCGAGTGCCGTAAAACACTTACACCCCCCCCCCTCCCCCCAAAAAATACCTCCTTATTTGTCCACTGAAGTAGCATTTCTGAGTGAATTTTTTATTTTAAAAAAAAACCGTTGATGAAAGGAACAAAAAATTTAGATTTTGCAATTTCCTAGGACACTCAAGCTTTGGAAGTCACGAAACTCTGGCAGCCATTATCGGGCTAATTTTACCTCTAGCATCAAGCAACCTTCAGTCGCATAATACATCGACGTCTATTCAAGATATATGGATGGGGGGGGGGCACCAAAAGCAAGACAATTTTCCAAAAAGCTTTAAGACGATACTGATACTTCCACATACCCAAAAGCAAGACAAAAAAAGAAAGAAAGAAAGCTTTAGGACGATACTGGTAACTCCAGATGCCCAAAAAGCAAAACAAAAAAAAGCTTTAAGAAGATACCGGTAACCCCACCTGCCGAAAGGCAAGACAGCAACAAAAAAAAGCTTTAAGACAACACCGATACATCCACATACCCAAAAGCAAGACAAAAAACCAGCTTTAAGACGATACCGGTAACTCCACATGCCCAAAAGCAAGACAAAAAAAAAAGCTTTACTTTAAGACAATACCGGTAACTCCACATGCCCAAAAGCAAGACAAAAAAAAAGCTTTAAGACAATACGGTACCTCCACATGCCCAAAAGCAATACAAAAAAAAAACTTTAAGACAATACCGGTAAATCCGCATGCCCAAAAGTTGCCGAGCGACTAATTCCGCTGCGTGGTGACACAAACAGCCTACGTGCGTGCTACACCGTGCGGAAAACGTGTCAACATGACACAACATGACACACCAGCCGGTGCCACCATCCATCGGACACCGGTAACGACCTTTACCCCCGACCCCTGACCCCTGACCCCTGACCCCCTCATCCCAGAAAATGTATCTGGCACTCAGTGAAACAGCTGACCCATTTGGACGTTGACCCTCTGGATTCTGCCTCTTTCTTTCCAGGATAATCAGAGTCTTTAGATTGATAAACTTCTGCAACGGGAAATCGGTCAACATGGGCGGTCGGTCGGTGCAAGAGCAATGTTGCTGTCATTTGTGTTAAAAATACAGTACAATGTTATGCAGTTTTTAACAATATTGCAGGAGAGCCAGAAAAAGCACAACAAACAGCATCAACAACTGAATATTATTGCCAAGAAAACAAACTCTTTGCAAGTATCCCTCGTCGATATTTTGAAGAATACAGTTTTGGTTATAACTTCCTAATTATCATTAAGCAAGTGTTGTACGGTTGTTGTTGTGTGTGTTTTTGTGTGTGTTGTTTGTTTTTGTTGTTGTTTGTTGTTCGTCTGTCGGTTAGGGTTTTTTGTTTATTTGTTGTTGTTGTTGTTGTTGTTGTTGTTGTTGTTGTTGTTGTTGTTGTTGTTTTTGTTGTTGTTGTTGTTGCTTTTGTTTTGTTTTGTGTTGTTGTTTTTTTGTTTTGTTTTGTTTTGTTTTGTTTTGTTTGTTGTTGTTTTTTGTTGGGGTTTTTTTCTTTTTTTTTTGGAGGGGGGTTCTTTGCTCTCCTGTAGACTGGTAAAAAGAAGTCTGTGGTATTTGTTGTTGTGATGATGATGATGTATGAAGATGACGACAACGAAGATGATGATGATAAGGATGATGATGATGATGATGATGATGATGATGATGATGATGATGATGATGATGATGATGATGATGCATGAAGATGATGATGATGATGACAATGATGATGATGATGATGATGCATGAAGATGACGACAATGATGATGATGATGATGATGATGATGATGATGATGGTGAAATCCAAACATATACCAGCATCTCGTCCCAGCGATTACACAAGCCACCTCTGTGGCAGACCCACTAACAAGGGCAATTATCGAGAATTTGTTACCAGCTACATACAAATTGTCTCCCTTGCCTTTCACAACTACTGTAAACCTGTGATAACGATGATAATAATATCACTATGAATTACGGCACAGCTTGCCGCTTACATAAACACAAACGACTAAAGAAAACAAAAACAAAAACAAAAATCACAAAATCAAAAACAAAACAAAATCACCAAAGAAATAATAAAAACGAAATTTTAAAAAACGATGGAAAACGCACGAACATGACTTAACATAGAAGGGAGGAGATGCTGAGGCTGAGGTTTTAAGTTGCCCGTTTTGGCTTCAAAGTCTACCAACCCCAAGGACCTAGAACACGTTTAATTTTTATCTCCCCCAGGACCCACCCCTAACACCAAAACGTTGTCTTTAGTTCTGTGTGACCTACTTTATTGCCACGAACACTAACTACTATTATAAAGTGCCCTCCCACCCCCAATGGCAGTGTTACTGACCGAAGTTGTCTTTAGGCCATTCCCAAAAGGGGGGATATTAACATGTTCTTATTCACAAAAAAATTGTAGATGGACTGATTTATCAGTGTCATGCTAATACTGTGCCGGAACAACATAATAGGAACTGCTGCTTTTTCTTTCCTCATCCTTACTAGCGTCCTTTTTCCTCTAGATCTACTTATTTTGTATGTTTGTCACTCTCTTGTGACCCGCTATTTCTGGGGTAGCTTGACAGTCGAAGCAGACTTTGCGCTGTTGAGGTGGGCAACGTACGCCTGATTCCCTGTTTGGACTTCTTTGTTGACATGACCCCCGTGATGCTCATAATTATGACCTTATGTTGTTGTGAGCGCCGTAAAACCCCACTAAAACAAACAGAGACGTATGACAGTGTCTTGCACTATTTAGCCGGAGTATAGAAAGATTTAGGAGTGGTGAAGGAAGATGTCCCACTTACCACCATCGTAGACGTCTGTTGTTGATCTCGTTTCCATGGTATCAATGAGGCGAGACTTTGTCATGGCAGAAGTGATGACGTCAGCGTTTGTAGCTCGTCTGCTTCCTCTACTGTACGGCTGGTTGGGAAAAAAGAAAGAAGGAAACACGTAGAAACCCGCAGAATCAGGATAAGTCCTTGGAGATTACAGTTATGGAGATAATAATTATCAAATCTTTAATCCCATGCAATAACTCTCAAAAGAATTGCAATGTGATACCGTCCTCTTTTGTATTGCTGCAAAGTTATTTAAGTAAGCTTTAATCTGGTGGAAATTGTACATTTATATGAATTATATATAAGCGACGCCGCCATTATGCTAAACACCGTTAATGTCCACTTAAGAAACACGTTTCTGAGTAGAATTTACTGAAAAATACTGACGAGAGACCAAAAAAATGGAAATTTGCAGTTTTCAAGGGCGATCAAGCTTTGGCAGTCATCAAAATCTTGCCGCCATTTTGAGTACAGTTTCACCAATTACACCATGTGACCCCCATTTCCTTCAATGGCAAATATTTCGTCTCCTGTTCAAAGCAGATGAGTATTTCCTTTTTTCATCACAATTGACTAATTAAAGTTGACTCAACAACTCCAGAAAACGCCCAAACATTGACGAGCGCCGGCCTCCGCCGTGTCTTGACGCAATAATCATTGTGTACAAGACAATACAGGGGGAGAAGATTTCCAACGACTCGCTGCCCGAGAATTACAAACTTTTATCTGCTCAGTGCCTAGTTTTGAGAAATTTTACATTTAAAAAGTTAAGTTTCACAACATGTCAAGCTTTTTCGATTGCAATTCCTTGGATATGTAGATAACGACTCCGAATAATCTTACGATTTTGATAGAGCAAAACTATGTACTAAGAAGGTAGAATCTAGAACTTTGTAATTCTGGGGTAGCGAGTTATTTGAGCAATCATTAAGGTGGCGTTGAGAAACGTGAGGCCACGTCTAATTAACTGTGGCGAGAGTAAGAAGGCAAGAGGAGTTTTAGTTGTGGGTCACCGAGTGGTCACCAGATCAAAACCAGCTATATTATTTTTATGCAAGAGCTCTCGATTGCGTAAGCCACACACTGTCAGAGGTAATTATCGGTTATGGTATTCCAAATGTCAGAGAGAGAGAGAGAGAGAGAGAGAGAGAGAGAGAGAGAGAGAGAGAGAGAGTTCACGACTGTTTCCTTTTTTGTTGCTTGATACGTGTATTTCCCAACTCTAGAATTACAGTCCTACCTTCTCAGTTCCTATTTTGAGAAATTTGAGGTAAAAAATGGTCAGTCTCACAACGATATGTCAAGCTGCAATTCTTTGAATATCTTGATAACGACTACGAATAATCTTACAATCTTGACAGCGCAGAGGGAACATTTAATTCTATTTCTGAGCTCGGGGTCTTAGTAATTCAAAACGCCTAAAATTATGTCAGAACTTGGTAATTTTAAAGTAACCGTATACCAAACACTGTCAGAGCTTAGAGATGATTACATGTGATGTTTATTATTAACAGTATCCCAGATGTCAGGATGAGAGTTCGTCATTTTTTTCCTGATTTTGGTACGTCGTTAACTTTGAGTTACGGTACTAAGTTCTATCTGACATTTTTGGCCGTTTTGAGTTACAAAGACCATGAGGTCAGAAACCAAATATTCGGAGTCATTATCAAGATATTCAAAGGACTCCATTCGAAAAACGTTACATTTTGAGAAACTCAAAATATTTTATAGCTATTTTTTCGAAAGAAGGCACTGAGAAGCTAGAACTTTGTAATTCTAGGATAGTAACGTAAATGTATCTGTGGTGCAGAAGGTGGGGAAATCACACAGCTTGTTCATTTGATACGATCTACAAAAAGATTATCTAATCTTATCCTACTACTACTCTCAGTTTTAGGCTACAAACTAGGCGTCCCTCTTTCTATAAAGCTTCTAAGACATGTGTGAGACATCGTGGGGAAATTTTTACCTAAGCTTAGAATGACGCTATAAAAAAGTTCAGATTAAATAGACTTGGATTTATTTTTTTTAAAGAAATTATGCAACCAATCATACTCATGTCTTAATTTGCAAATTGCTTCTCTTGTGTTCGCGCTTCCAATATTATTCTCCAAGTAGATAAGTTCTCGTGGGTAATGCTGGGTATTTGCGCTTGCACTTCCTGATACAATTGCTACCTCAGAATTACACAGTTCTATCTGCTCAGTACCCAGTTTTGAGAAATTTGACGTCAAAGATTCTGAGTCTTATTTATTTCATGTCACACTTTTTCGAATGTAATTCTTTGAATATCTTGATAGCGACTCCGAATAACCATACGATTTCGATAGAGCAGTTAGAACGTTTATTGGTTTCTGACCTCATGGTTTTAGTTAATCAAAACAGTAAAAAATGTCTGATAGAACTTTGTGATTCTAACGAGGCGTAATGTCAACTCCAAACACAAGTTACAAACCTATCCTACGAGGCAATATTTCTAGGTAGCGAAAATGGTGAAAAGGTATAGGTTTAACGCCCCTATGAATGCTACTAGGTTATTTAAGGGGCGAGATCTTCGAGTTTAATGTACATCTACGAAAAGACTGAACAAAAGGGGAAATTCGTGTAATAAGTGTCTTTCAAAATCAATCGTGTTATCGATAAAAATGGACGGTAACATAAAT
>NW_004797473.1:1115113-1117447 GCF_000002075.1 Aplysia californica | reverse complement strand
AGATAGATAGATAGATAGATAGATAGATAGATAGATAGATAGATAGATAGATAGATAGATAGCGTTTGTATAACGCAAATCCCCGCTCATCTGCAAGTTCTATGCGCTTAACAATGTATACAAAACAAACAAACGCACAAACAAACAAATAAAAAAGACAGAAAGAATAGTAACTCACGTTCTCTGCCTCAGCTGTCCCCGGCCCCAGCGTCTTCACAAGTAAGTGCTTATTCCACCACCAAATGGCATGTTGGCATTTCAGTCAGCACGTCAGACCTACCACGGACGATCGAACGTTTGTGCACACGACAAGGCCTAGCCTAAGCTATCCTGGGATATCATATTTATATAGCTGCACCTTGACATACGGGGATGAGATATAGAGTCTAAAATCTAACTTTCGGGTGGTTGGCGGACGCCACTGGTATGTCCTACTTCTTTTCTCTCTCCCTCTGTTGCTTCTGTCTGTCTCTCTTATTTCTTTTTTGCTCTACTAGTATTAGGCTAATTAATTATCATTATTAATTTAATCCATGTGCCTCTCTTTACTCAAACTCAAACGCGGGCTCATATGGCCTTATGCAGTTGCGAGCGCCGTAAAATTCTTACTAAAACCAAACAAAAACAAACTCAACTCTCCAATCTAACCAGTAGAGATGATTACAGTCCCCAATGTCTATTAAGCATTAAAAAGTGCTTACTTTGTCTGTTAGGCCAAACAGTCGATACAGAGTCTGCCGATGGCTTCCGTGGCGATGCCGACTGAAACTCCTGTAGTGGAGAAAACGAAAGTAGAGTAGATGTCAAAACAGACCAGCAGGCAGATATCGGTGGAAGGAATGACGGACAAATTTCATTTTCCTCAGCATTTAGGCTAACACTGGATTATCTTACCTGGATGTCGTTCGGATCGAATCGTTAATCTCTTTTCTCCGGAGTTCATTTTCCCCACTGAAGGCGTTTGTCCTGAACGGTCGAACAGAGAGACACGCTCTTTCGTAACATCAGCGCTGCCGGTACCCAGGCGTCGTGTTATTATTATCTTGATATTGATTCTCACACAGCTAAAAAAAAAAAAAAAGAAAGAACAAATCAGCAAACTACAGAAGAGCGGAGAAATCGAATACACAATTTATTTCGTCTCAAGGATCTCGTCTCTCGTCTCGCTCCCACTCCTGTATTGAGTACCGTGGCAAAAATGATCGCGGCAATTACTGTTTCCATGACAACGACAGTACTCGTGATCTCGGTATCGTTTTAAATTGATTTGAACGCCGGGTTGACACGTCAAGAGTCTCTGCTTACCTTTTTTCTCCCCGGGGTGTACTTGTGTGTTGACCTTTTCGCTGGGACCAGAACAGCGGTGAGGGTGGTTAGAGGGCGCCACGGACAGCTCCTGCTTCTGTTCTTTCCCTCTGTCGTTTCGGTCTATAATATATTGTTTGGCGAGCTGATAAAATGAAGTACTTCTCAGATTTCTGGCTGATAGACATCTCTCTTGCCCTTTTTAACTCCCAGTGGAGCATAGGCCATCAGCAACATTTCTCCAGCTTGAAGCCTGTCCTTTGCATCATTTTCTAGCTAGCTGTTTCCATGATGTCCCCGCCTTTTCCATTACCGCATGAACCGCTCGCTTCCATGTCATCTTTGGTCTTCCTTTCTACGTTTTCCTTGTGGTTCAACGTCAAAGCTCTAATGGACATAGAGGGGTCATAATTTATAGGCTTTGAGTTCATACAATCAAAATCTATATGTCATATGAAATGAAATGATAAAAGACATGTTGAACTTGAAGAAAAGTTGTTAGTTGAAAATCTACAGATTTAACTCCTGTGCTGAATTTTGGCCGATATCTCCATAGTGGAGTCCGAGAAGTAACTTTGTTTGGTCAGCACGCCTCACATATGGTCGCTTTTAAGGACAAATTGGTTAACCCAGATTGCGGGGGTTTCCAGACATCTTTGACCACCATCAAAAGTTGTCATTGCCCTACCTATTGGAGAAGTTCGGTTTCATTGGTGTGTATGTTTGTTTGGCTATAGAGAAAACTCTCCTAGTCTTTTTTAAAGAAACTGAACAAGGGGCAAAAAACTTTATCTTCGATTTTCTCAAAACAGCATTTTTAGGGATAGCCCCCTTGTGCTTACAAGCGACCATATAACGTCTTGCTGCTTCCCTGCACTGTATGACCCGTCATTGTGTCGATGTGCTTCTCTCTCCTCAAACTCAAACCTATCTCTAGACTTTGAAGAGATCCGAAGGAAATATTATAAATGCAAGAAATTGCAAGATATTTTTTCCGTCGTTGTTCCCAGCAGAATTTTAAATTTTATA
>NW_004797473.1:1108398-1115013 GCF_000002075.1 Aplysia californica | reverse complement strand
AGCAGTCTTAGCCCCAGCGCATCCTTCCCTCGAGACACTAGATTTTTTCATATGAACGTGTACGGGATCTAGAAATTTGAACCTTGAGAACGGGGCCCGAAGCAGGGGACATTGCAGTAAATGCGTCTTTTGGAAAGCTGACTGGGGTTGCAAAGGCTGCAAGTACGTCACAAAATTGAGTCATCAGACGTAACTTAGGAATTTTCCGGAATAAAAGTGTGGTGTCCGTGTATCTATTCATAGCAGGAAAGGTGAGTGGTTTTCTCTTTTCAAATGAAATTACTCTTTCTGTTATACAGAAGTGAATAGTGGGTGGTTGTCGTGTGCTATGGTGCAGTTTGTTAATTCTTTCCTTTCAAACATCTGTTGTCCGAATCTCCCCCCCCCCCTTCTTTTATGTGTTTGTTACTCTCTAGTAACACCTCTAATCTTCGGCACTTATATGACCTTATTGTGTTGCAAATTCCGTAAAACACTTGTTTTTTAAAAATGTTAAACCGAAGAAACGTGGTAGGCTACAGGATCGCTATGTCAGCTCAGTTGTTAACCCTATCCGTACGCCCTGGGGTCATTTTCATTGTGTACCCCCGGGGTTATATTCTTCACATTTTAGAATACTTTTATTACGAAGATCTCTTTGAAACTTTCAGTATTTCAATTTTTTTTTAAAAACCAACAATTTTGACAGACTGCTATGCAAAGCGTTCAAATCGGATTAACGAGTAAATTTCCTCTTTGGAAAGTGGTGGCACAGATTCCCCACGTCGTATGGATACGAGAGTAAAACACGACGTACGGATAGAGTTAAGTGGTGGCACACAGTCCCCAACGTCGTATGGCTACGATAGTAAAACACGACGTACGGATAGGGTTAAGTGGTGGCACACAGTTCCCCACGTCGTATGGATACGATAGTAAAACATGACGTACAAATAGGGTTAAGAGGTGGCACACAGTTCCCCACGTCGTATGGATACGATAGTAAAACACGACGTACGGATATGGTTAAGTGGTGGCACATAGTTCCCCACGTCGTATGGATACGATAGTAAAACACGACGTACGGGAATCAGACGCCCTTGGTTCGAATTCCCAACAGGGCGTTCTTGAACACAAATTGTTTTATAAGGGCTTTTTTTCGAGGCTCTCAATCCAGTTTGTAAGGTCTGATCGGTCTTACATCTATAATCCTTAAATCTCTATTTGTATCAGTTACATGCCATACTAAGTATGTACGTAATACACTTTTGGACACTATCATACGCACGTATTTCTATTACTACTAATCAGAGCAGATCACAATAGAAGGAAAGGCTCTAGAAAACGCTTAATCCCTCTGCTATGTTGGGAGTATAATTGACAGAGAGGGAGGAACAGGTGCTGAAATAAAGTCCCGCATTGGAAAAGCACAGGCTGCTTTCATATCTTAGGATAGGTTTTGGAAGACCAGAGATATCTCACTTTGAACAAAGCTGAGGATTTTCAATTCAAATGTGAAGTCGGTCCTGCTGTATGGAAGTGAGACATGGAACGCATCACAGACTTGCATAAAGAGGATCCAGGTATTCTTGAACAGTTGTCTAAGAAAGTTACTGAGGATCAGATGGACAGACAGGGTCACCAATATGGAAGTGTTGAGGAAAACAAGACATATCCCAGTCAGAGATGAGGTAGGAAGGGCGGTGGCGATGGATTGGACATACACTCAGGAAGTCAGGCAGCTGCATAACAAAGAAAGTTTTGGATTGGAACCCTCAGGGTAAGAGATCAAGGGGAAGACCAAGTGGAACCTGGAGAAGAGTCACATAAATTGATGTACAGAAACGTGGGAAGACATGGAATAACACAAAGAGGCTAACCCAGGATAGAGAAAGGTGGAAGGTGTTTGTCCGTGGCCTATACCCTGGTGCAGGGTGAGAAAGGCAATGATGATGATGACTAATCAGACGGTGTCAATTTCATATAAATGGTCTGAGGATAAAAAAACAACACTTTTTTTAAGTAAGTGTTTTACGGCGCTGGCAACTGCATACGGTCATATGAGCGCGTGGGACTCGTCAAACATTTTCAGTTGGTAGGAATTTTTATTTTTGCCCGGGGTGGCCTGCCGAAGCCTACTCTTATCGATTTTAGACCACCAAGGGGTCTTTATTGCGCGCAACTTTTCGTCCTCGTCCGAGAAGGCAAGAATTAGATCTTTCCTACCAGAAAATCATGAGTGTGGCTGAAAGACCGCTACGGTAAAAAGGCTGCAGAAAGATTCGGGAGCACAGAGGAGGGGGCAAAGGAGGTGAGAGGGTGGGGGCAGAAAGTTGAGACAAAAGCAGACGACAGAACATTGCTAGAGAGCAGGAAATGAGGTGAAAGGAGACAATTTTAGAAAAGAAAATGTTTCGGTCGCTACCCGGATTCGAACCCGGGACCTTTGAGTGAGAGGCGAACACTTTAACCTTTAGGCCACGAGAGCCACCAAACAACACTGCATAAGACGCCCACCTGTCTACGATAACCGCTTTTCCACTCGACAATGGATGTCTGTCTTAGATAAGTTCGGCTGTATTTACCCTAATTGATCGGTACAAGTCTAGCCACCTCCCCCCCCCCTTTTTTCCATTCAACCTTCAGGCCTACGCAAATCTGGGATCGAGGCAGCTTTGTGAGGCCACAATAATTCGAATGTCTCCAAATAGGTAATATATTGTGGCGTCGGTGGCCTAGTGATAGTCCTATTTCGCACCTAGACACATCTATCTTTAGACAGACTATAAAAACGGGGTGCCCACTACGGACGGGATCGACAGATCAGGTCGATCGCCCGACACGATCGCCTTAAAAACAAACGTGTTTGTTTTCAGTTTCAGGCGATCGAGTCGGGCGATCGGCCCGATCCAGTCGTAGTGGGCACCCCACCCCGTAGGCCGCAAACGCACTGGCTTCACGTTCCCCCCGTTTTCCCGCTGTTACCGTCACCCAACTTGCAGATATTATGACGGAAGCCTTCTTTAACCTATATCCGGCGTCGCACTGACTTCACATCCCAATCACAATCCCCTCACTTTCACGGCTCGCCTTCACGATTTTGATTTTACCGGTGCAGTAAAATTGCTCTCTGCAAATCGTCATTCTGCGATCTAGGGGCGGAAATTCTCAAAATACTCATGTCAGGATGTAGAAAGCTGTAATTCATTTTAATCAAAATTGCTTTCAATTGTAATCTTGACTTCAGATTTGGATTTTGCGATGAAAATTACCTATTAGCGCGCGAGATTTTAATTTTTAGGTATATTTTCGCAATACAGACAATTAAAAAATAAGTGTAAACACGCTGACCTGGATCTACATGTTTTGGCTCTTTGGGTTGTTCACTTCTTTCTTTTTTCGTAGCCCCCGTATAGATCTGGTATAATATTGAGACACTTGATTCGGAACTTGAGCAGACAAGGAGGAAAAAAACACTAATTGCAGCGGTGTAGAAGAGACCTGCACTTTTTGATAAATCACAAGGCAATTACTTAAACAGAAATTACGTCAACAAGAAGTGGGTAGACATTGCTAAAGAAGTAGGAGTGGAAAGTAAAAGTTAAGTTTCATATTTGTTTTTTAAATCACGAGGGAGAAATGAATGTGAAGCCAGTACGTTTGTGTACTCAACTCAATCTTTCCCTCCCAAAACAGAGAGTTGAAAAAGAGGGGAACGGGAAGCCAGTGCATTTGCAGCCTTAGCATTGGCCTATATGATTTTTTTCGCACAGTCGTGAAAAGTTGTGACCGGCCACAAACCGAAAACGACAAGTCTGACTAAAGACTGGTTTGAGCCAATAAGAGAATAAAGCAGTCTACCGCACTAAGATACAACTGCCCTGAAATTTGACGACAAGCTGAGTTCCATACACCTACACATCCATATATCCGGTCGTGTTTTGATGGTACGCCGTGTTCCTTTCACCAACACGTCATTGGCTTTATATGCTTCTGATCGTTTTTACGCCAAACCACATTCTGTGCACATCGAGCAATGACCATCTGCAAATGTTCTAATCAATCATTAATGTTGATGTCAACTGGCCTGAGAAATTAATTTTCAGTAATCGTTGACTGGTAGTGGTAAATGGATGAATCCAAAATCGTTTAGTTTTTAAATGTTTCTTTCGTGTGATTGAAAACATTTAGAGCACATACACATGTATCTCTGCCAATTCCATATTCGAAATGAATCGTTAATATCAAAGTTTTAAGACGTTAGAGTCTTTGTGCGGTTCGGCTCAAGTGGAAGTTGAATTCTGCGACAAAACTGACTACACGGTTTAAAGACAGATTTGTCTAGGTGCGGTACAGGCCTAAGGCTACCAGACACGTAATTGTGATATTGCCGATTCGGGGGTTCAAGCCTCAGCTTGGCCTGACTTTGTCTCTCCTTAGGAAAGACAGACACTTTTTACGAATTTCCCACTTGACTCATCGGCCCTTTCTGAGATGGACGTTAAACTCGGAGGTTCCGCTTCTTAAATAACCTAACAGTGTTGATAGAGGCGTTAAACCGATGCCGTTTCATTATGTAACACATTATCAAACACAGCAGACATAATTATATACACAAATTAAATAAGGAAAACCAAACAAAGTAAAAGGCAACCAAACAAATGCAAAAATTCCTTTACAGACTCAATAATCGGCTCAACATGTCTTAATTACTCAGACAAGGACAGCTCTTAATTCATTTATCAAGGTGCTGGTTGCTTGTTAGTCTGTTTTAAAGGGTGGAGATTTGGGAGGAAAAAAAGGGGGGTGGGGGTGGGGGTGTCATAGGAATATTTTTATCATTACAGAGGTTTAATTTGTCGCGCTTATTGGAATTAGATCAATCTTAACAATCGTAACACAGCTTAGCTTACATAACCGAATCTGTGGAGAATGTTCAGAAGACACTAATTCCTGTTGATTCCATGAGCCTGCTAATTCGCTCCGATTAAAGTCTATCGGTTGTTAGTTGAAGCTTCATATCTGGCGAGTCTCGTGGTTCCCCACGTGTGTTGAAGCTTCAAGTCTAGGGAATCTCGTGGTTTCTCACGTGTATTACTTAAAGTTGAAGCTTTAAGCCTCATTGTCTCGTGACTTCCCCGCGTGAGCTAGTCACGTTTCTTTGTTTACGATCTACAGTGCAGCCACTGGATTTAAATATCTTTCTGAATGACGTACATGTAGAGATTTGAAGAGTTTATAATAATTGGATTATAAATCTATACCTTCTCATTTATAGTACGAAAGCTTGAAGTAGTTACGTCACCCACGAAAACAAACGAGGGCTTCGTGTTGCCCACATTGGGACACTTTGTGAGTATGTAGTATAATATGATAGGGCATGGTAGTGCGCTACCGTAGAATTACTAAGTTTTATCTGACATTTTTAGCCGTTTTAAGTTACTAAGACCATGAGGTCAGAAACCAAATATTCTATCTGCTATCTTTGGCCGCTTTTAGTCACTAAGACCATGACGTAAAAAAAACAACAACCAATAAATGTTCTATCTGCTCTATCTTAAGATTTTTCGAAGTTGGTATCAAGATATTCAAAGAATTGCATTCGGAGAAAAAAAACTTGACATGTTGTGAAGCTCAATTTTTTCAAAGTCAAATTTCTCAAAACCAGGCATTGAGCAGAAAGAAGTTTGTAATTCTGAGATAACGTGACGTCACCCAGGTGAACGAACGAGGGCTTCCTGTGCCTACTTGGGGACGCTGGGCGTCCATGCCGGTGAGGGCAGAGTGCACCCATGGCTGGCACACGTGAGGTCACTTCCTCGGACTTTAGGACGTATCATAGGGAAGTGTCTAGGTAAACCCCATTTGAGGACTACGTAGTTATGGTGTCTAGGTAGTCCCCCAAAATGTTGGATTGTGATTGGCCTACTGTATTTAGATTCTACACTCTACTGGAAGGGAGCAATACATCTTGAGAGATGCAAAAAATTTGGTCTAGATCTATACTCTCAAAACAGAAATTGACAATTCTCGCAGTGCTTAAAGCGGAAACGGACATACTTAAAAATTTAAATTATTGGAGAATTTTTTGTTTCCAATTGTTCCTCTAGTGATGCATTCTTTTTCTCCTTTAATTTATTTTTTTGATTATGTCCGTTTCCGCTTTAAACGCTGCGAGAATTATCAATTTCTGTTTTGAGAGTATAGATGTAGACTTTCTAATTTTTTGCATCTCTCAAGATTTATTGCTCCATTCCTGTAGAGTGTAGAATCTAAATATAGTAGGCCAATAAACAATCCAACATTTTTGGTGACTACCTAGACACCATGACTACGTAGTTCCCAATTGGGGTCTACCTAGACACTCCCTATAATATATTGTCTCTTTTTTGTTGACCCAACGAGGTTATATCAAGGTGTCGCGAGCAATCCACTTAGGTCTGTTTGGGTACATACTTTTTACACTAGAGATGAAAAACAAAACGCAACTAGTTTTTGTTGTGTCGTTCCTATCAGGAATCATGAAAAGCAAGGAAATCGTAAGCTTTGACCATAGCATTAAACTGCATTTCGGTGATCTTAAAATGTGCGTTTTTGAAAGGACTTTGTGTGTGGTGTGTGTGTGTGTGTGTGTGT
>NW_004797473.1:1105516-1106586 GCF_000002075.1 Aplysia californica | reverse complement strand
GGGGTGGTGGGTAGGTGTCATTTTCGTTTTACACATTGACTGAAAATGAGAACTGCATATCTTGTTATATTATTGATCTTTGGTCAGATACTTGACACTTGGGATATTTGCCTCGAGGCTTCGTAAACTGATCTTGACGTGTTGTTTCCCTTTTTTTATCCTGCGGCTGGTCCTGGCGGAGAGGTCAGGAGCCCGCCTCCTAAATGATCTCATTTGCGTCTATGAGGGCGTTTATCAAGAAACTCTTTTTTAAAATGAATAAATAAAGGATAGACACTGTAGCACTCTCGCAGATGTGTAGATGTTTGGGGGTGTGGGTGTGCAAATGTGTAGATGTATGGGTGTGTAGATGTGTATATGTGTAGCTGATGTATATATGTAGGTGTGTGTAGATGTGTAGAGGTGTAGATGTGATTAATGTGTAATATGTAGATGTGTAGATGTTTAGATATGTACATGTGTAGATGTGTATTTCTATAGATGTGTACTTCTATAGATGTGTAGATATGTACATGTGTAGATGTGTACTTTTATAGATGTGTAGATGTATAGATGTGTAGATGTGTAAATGTGTAGATGTATAGATAGATGTGTAAATGTGTACATGTGTAGATATGTACACGTGTACATGTGTAGATATGTATATTGGTAGATGTGCAGATGTGCAGATGTGTAGATGTGTAGATATGTACCTGTGTACATGTGTAGATATGTACAAGTGTAGATATGTTGATGTGTGGGTGTGTACATGTGTACATGTGTAGATGTGTACATGTGTAGATGTGTAGATATGTACGTGTGTAGATATGTACATGTGTTTATCTGTAGATATGTACATGTGTATTATTCCTCTTGTACTTCGGTTGATTTACTTCACATAATTGATACGGGCAACGTTCTAATTTAACAACGTCTCCTTGGTGACATTGTGATGTATTTGTTCGGGGTTCTGTTGAGTTGTTGTCCTTCAAATGATTTTTTTTTACAGACACCCTGAAGGCTGAAGGCCTACCTAGCCTACATCATCCAAACCAAGGTTTAGAAGAAAAAAGAAGTGAGAGGCGGGGGAG
>NW_004797473.1:1097277-1103402 GCF_000002075.1 Aplysia californica | reverse complement strand
TATATATATATTATATAATTTTTCTTGCTGCTGTCAGCTACCACAGAATTTTCAGAAATCCACAGACCTACTCTGAGCCCTAGACTATGGCGTCTCTCATGTTTAAAAAACACACAAAAAACACACAGATCCATAACGTTGTTTCATATTTCGATTTTTTTTTTACTTCTCGGTGTTGGAAACATCATCCGTCGGTTCAAGTAACAGACTTTTTACCTTTTATCGGTGGATGTACAGTATAGGAATAGGCTTGATGATGAATTTAATATTCATATATTATTATATTCATAGGATGATCATGAAACTTAAAAGTTGTAGAGTCGTTCCCTCAAATAGTAGATCTATCATTATGATATGCTAGCGTGGGTGGACAACATAAAATAACTTGACAATGACAGAGTGGACATGTTTCGTCTTTTAATGAAAAGTTTTTTCTTCCACTTTCTTTATTAATTCCTAGTTTTTATGAACTGGGAAGATAACTCTGTCGGCATTGTCTTTGTTGTCATGCTCCCAGCGTCCACAACCTGCACCTCCAACCGGTAGATCCGGCTTGTGAATTCAGATTTCATTTAAAACCAGAAACAATTCCAGTGATTGCTGGAAAATACGCTCAATTCGAAGCATTTATTTGCTCTTACAAGGCCTGAAGGATCTGTACTGATAACAAATCGGCAGTATGGATTTTGCCAAGGATATCATGATGATTTTGTCGCTGTCTGCAGCTTCAGTTTTCGGAATTCTGGGCTTGATTCTTGGCTATTTTATCCTTGGAAGTGGACAGCCAAAGACAGAACGAATAGTTTTATCATGGATGGTCTACAACGCACTGACTCACTTTTTGATGGTATGTCTTTGGTAAGATTGAAGGGAATCCCGATTGAAGAATACCGGACCAGCGGACTGACTTTGCCTAGATCTATGTCTCAACCTTAGGAATTCATGATTTTCCCAAGTTTTTATATCTCTCAAGAGTCAATGGAGAATCTCGGGTATCTTGGACCGGTAGATCTATTTATTACAATTTTGTCAGGGGGGATAATGTATGGCCGTCTTTATTCGGACTCGATCGGACTCGAGTCCGAATATGAAAAAATGTTATTCGGACTCGGGTCCGGAAAAAAGGAAGTGTCTTCGTTTTATAGATCTAACGTTCAGTGCTTCCAATTTTCTGCCATTTTTTAGTTTCCCCCACACCTTTTCTGCCGATCCGATGCCTGCCGCCTCATTGATACGCCCCTCCCCCACCCCCCATGTTTCCCACTTTCTTTGTTGTAGAAAAAGGTAAAATTGAAGATTAGCAGACCATCTGGCACCTGCATATTATGAGCTGTGTAAAAAAAAAAAGACAGATTTGTTCAAATACACAAGCCTGTGTCATCTCGATTGTATACCAAGAAAAAGGTGTGTTGCTGTGTAGAGCTGAGCATACGGCAACTTTTTATTCCATAGTCCAGCACAATTCATTACGTAGATCTACGTCAAGACTAGCTTATTAAGTACTGTAATAATGATCAGTTGCCAGGGAAAAAAAGACTGACGCGCATGCGACGCTCAACGCCCGGACCGATAGTGCCCCCCCAGCCCAACACGCACACAGCCACACGTGTGCAGGCCGCCCATCCGACCCCGACACACGCTAACGAGCCATCTTTAATTGCTTCTGATGACCTCTTGACAAATAAATATTTATTAGAAGCGCTATAACTTTTCAGGCCGGCCTCAATTTCATCATAAGATAAAAACTCGGCTCCTGCACAAAACGCCATTTTGCCCGAAGTGATTCCGGTCTCTACCCAGCCAGAGGCGAGTCACGAGTGAGGCAGGACAGGAAGCCGGAGTCACGAGTCACAGGAAGTCGGAAGTGATATCATGCTGGACAAGAATCAGAGTCCGAATAACATTTTTTCATATTCGGACTCAAGTCCGAATAGTCACTTCGATAATGTATAAAAGTGGTCCGGTATTCTTCAATCTTCCCATGTCTTTAAGCAAAAACACGTAATTGCCAGTGCACTTCAACAATTGAGAAACTGTAAAACTTGCCAGGGCCCCAGCCAGGCCCAGGGACATGCGATTAAACGTAGAAAGACGCAAACTATTTTTAGGTAAGGCGCCCATCTTGTTTCACGTCAAACCAGGATACCCCTCCGATCTTGTGACTACATCTAAGTATAGTCAACCACATGGCACCAAAAATGAAAGTGTCTATACTATGTATATATGATGCTTAATATACCGTATTCTACCTCTCGCTCTCGGAAGTTCTGATGGCCGAATAGATAGCGCGTCTGCGTTTAAAGTCATGCAATGATTTTAGGAGCGCTTCGATCCCGGTACCGGACAGGTTTTTTTTCTCTCTTCCTCCTCCCGACTGACCGACAGTCCCATAAATTATAATTTGTAGCTTTGAAGTTTTTTGTTTTTTTTAATGTATATTTATGATGATGAATGCAGGAGGGGGGTGGGGGGGGGTGGTAGATCTAGATCTAATCCTCCAACGTCTTTACGGCAATTTTCGTGTTGTCTTTGTGTTTACCGTGTTTCAATTTCAAGCATCAGCGTTCTTAATCTTTTACTGTTCTGAGCATCAACGATCTCGATCCAAGCGATCTTCCATCATGTCCAAGTACTAGATTCTAGATCTAGATCTAGGAAATCCGAAACGTTACTGAAAACACATCGTTTCATGTATGTGGGTATCCCAGGAAATGATGACATCACAGTACTAAAATTAGCAGCCAATCAGTATCAGAAAGATGCGTCTTCTACGTTTAACGGCATGTGGCCCAGGGCAACAACTTTCTTTCAACAAGAGACAGGTTTGTCAATGTTGCTGTAATTTTGCTCTAGAAAAATTGTGTGTGCGTCTTTAGGTCCATGTTAGGTTTTGCAGATCAGTTAGAGAGTTAAGTGATATATGAAATGTACTGGTTAGGCCTACTTAGTACTCCAGGGAGGAGTTCCTCTGAGGGCCGGCCGACCAACAACACACAAAAATGAGGGACAGTTTTGAGTGGGATATATATATATAGTTTTTAGTAGGCTACAGTGGCAGTTGTAAGTAGTATTTGGTATTGTTTTGTGTAATATCGCATGTACTAGGTAGCGTAAACACAGCCTCGCGGGCACTCTCGGCCTTCCGACCACTTGGTATAGGTGAAATCGGGGTAATTCCGATCGGTTTCTTTGCTCTTTCGCTATAAAACACCAAATGCCGTACACGTTGTAAAAGTTCAGCTTTTCCTCGTTACAATGGTGTAAGTTGTGTATATGTCCGATTATTAAGAGCTGGAGAATCGCCGACGAAAGTGAAGCCCCTCGCGGTCGGAATGCGTGGTCGGCCGGTTGAAAAATTGACACGCATGCATACAACTGCTTCGCGGAACGAGGGATGATTAAATACCGTCTTTTCATTGGCGGAGAACTGTAGAACTTTAAACGAGCTTTCCCGTGATATATGTTTAGCCTTTGGCGCCTAAATAGAAAGCTTTTAAAAATGCCGTCAAAATGTTTAAAGATCACTTTTTACTCAGAATATGTAAAATACCGGCTTATAAAAGGTATCCATTAAAAGATCAGTTTATTTCCTATTAGAATAAAGTAATTAACTTGGAATTATTTTACATCAATCCTTCCGCGAAACTCGAAAAGCATTGGACCCCGCACGCGTGGTACACTACAGTGTAGAGCCGACTCGCTCGCCGCGGGGGCTGGTGCGGCGCCGGCCAGGTCAACGCTCTGTGTTTTTGTCGAAATAACGACAGATCATCCTGTTTGAGGCGATGAAATACAGATTTGTAATGATCTCACAGTCTTGAAAAAAATTAGGTTCCATATATTTGTTATAGTGATTGTACTCTGTTAATGTGGAGATGTTTATTGCTCTTGGTACTTTTTTATTGTCTGTCAAACATGGGGTTGCAGCCAGTGACTGACTTTAACAAATTTGATCAAATTTTAAACAACTACAATTTTCTTAAAAATTGACGGAGAGGTTAAAGAATGGTACCAAAATCCTCAGTGGATATAGGCCTTTCAAATGGAACAGATAAATTTGGCATACAGCCAGTTTGAAAATTTAGTTTCTGATGTACTGATTGTATTATTTTGCTTTTTCAGGAGGGCTCTTTTGTGGTGTTGTCATTAACGGAAACTGTGAATGCTTCCAGTCATTTCACGTCATATCTATGTAAGTAGGCCTATTTTTTTTGGTGCTTTAAAAGTTACACATGGTTGATAATGCATGATATGAAATGATAAAAGGGAAAGAGCTGTGATTGTATAATTAAAATAATTTTGTGAGGAAACTACTCTGTCAACCTGCTTTAATTTATCATCAGTCAAGATAGGCCTACTTAAAATGCATCCCTGATAAGCTTTTTTCTTCCCATGTTTAAAAATGTCTTCACATACAGTGATTCACGTAGTCTTTATTGTGAAGGTGATACATGTACTTACTGCATAGACTCTCTTCACGCTTCCTATTGTTTTGCATTAATTTTTTGACAGTTACAGAAACTGGGTGTTTTTAAATCATTTTTGTTTTTTTTAGGATTTCTGACTTTTGAGGTGCAACATTTTTTTTATTTCACCTTTCCCAACTTGCTTGTGTTCAGAAATTATGGTCATATTTATCTCCATTATAATCCAGTTTGGCTACACACATTGCATGCATTTTATATCTCTGAAGGTTGGTCTCGTGCTGACTGTGATTTTATATTGTAATCATAATGAAATACATTGCTTTTGTGTGTGTGTATGTCAGATCAATTTTTTGTTTTGTTTTCTGTTAAATGATTTTGTTACTATTTCAGTACTTTAAGTGGGTCTGGGCTAAGCCTAAATGTTTCTGCATTCAAGGTCCACCTGATGCTTTTTTACTTTTACACACAAAACTAGTACATATAGTACTAGTGTTTTATAGCTCTATTTAAAGCCAATGCTGACGGTTCAGATTACTCCTAAATTTGAATTACATTTTATGTCACAGTGCGGATTGACCATTATAAATGACAAACTTGGGCGCCCAGTACATTTATCGTTTAAAAGTGAAAGAGTTAAAGAATTCTGAGTACCTTCAAAATTTGAGATTTGATCTCTAGTAAGGCAAAAGCCATTCTATATTGTTGGGAAAATGATTATTGTACAGAAAAAAATCAGTACCTTTGTGGGTTGAAATAAGAAATATATTGTACATTTATGTACCAAGGAAAAGGTGAACAAAAGAAAACAAAAAGACAAAAAAGATGACTTTGGTGGCATGATCATCCTTTTGAGTCAGAGCCTAGTTAGACACACCACTGCTGAGTCGGTGTAGATGACCCTGGACAGATTCCTAACAACAGTTTCTTGAATGTATATTAAAGTTTTTTCATGGCTCTCTTCCTGCGTGACCCAGTCCTTGTGATGACTGACATTTAATATAAGAGTCCTGTCATTTTAAGGATGGTACACCTATAAGGGGGTGTGGGGGGCTATCCAGGACCTTTCTTCAGGGAACTGTGCAAGGGAGGAGAAGGAGAGGAAGGCTAAGGAAAAAGTGGACCGACAACATTGAGGAGTGGACAGGGAAATTCTTCGCCCTAACTCGAGTGCCCGCAGGGAGCCGTGAAGAGAGGGAGCACCTGACGAGGCTGTCTGTAATACAGGGCCCCTACGATCCTCGTGGATTATGGGATCAGTGACAGACAGTATGACACCTCTATAAAACACAACAGAGAGCCAAGCTGCAATTTGTGCTTGTCTGCTTTGAAGGTTCGTTCTCACAACTTGACCGAAGTGTTATTATTATAAATTACAACTTTTGAGTCCAAGAACTTTTTTTCCGTCCTCAGGGAAGGAGTATGGGAAGGCAGATTCCCGCTGGCTGGTTCTGGACCCTACGGTTGTGTCGCTGGAGATTCTGACGGTGGTGGTGGACGGTCTCCTGTGCCTGGTGGTCATTGCCGGCATTGTCACCCGCGGTTACTACAGACACTACGCACAACTTGTGTTTGTGTGTGTGAGCTGTACGGAGGTGAGATGTGTGTGTTTGTGTGTGTGGGTGTGTGTGTGTGTGGGTGTGTGTGTGAGAGAGATCATATCTGTTTGTGCGTGTGTGTGTGTGTGTGTGTGTGTGTGTG
>NW_004797473.1:1064839-1096006 GCF_000002075.1 Aplysia californica | reverse complement strand
CTTCTGTCCCGAGTGGCTGACGGGCAGCCCCAGCCTAGACACCAGTAACTTCATGTTCCTGTGGGTGTACCTGGTCTTCTTCAACGGCCTCTGGGTGGTCATACCGCTCCTCCTCATGTACCAGTCCTGGCTCGCCATCAAGGCGGCCATGTTGCACCAGCAGCGAACAGCCATCGCGTCGGCAGAGTTAGGCTCGGGCAGAAGTCGGGACCGAAACAACGGAAGGAAAAGGAAGGATCAGTGAGGGGTGGCGCAGTGCAGACGGTGTGGTCAAAGAAGCGTGGAGGAAGAGATGGGAATTGGAACTGTGGGTGAAAAAAGGGAAGGAAGGAAAGTCAATGAATGTTTCTGTGAGCTTTTGTTTTAGTACCGGTAAATGTTTTACAGCACTTGCAACACAGGATTAGATTATGCCGAAGATAAGAGGTGATTGCAGGAAAGTAACAAACACAAAAAAGAAGGAGGGGAGATAAAGACAATAGATTTTTGATAGGAAAGAAGAAGCAAACTGCACCAGAGCACCCGCCAACCACCCACTCTGTGAGCTATAAAAGTCAAAAGAATTAATGAGTAAAAATATATACAGTAGAGTCAGCTTAAACCAAAATATGTGGGACAGCTGAATTTTCTTTGGCTTAGCTGGGTTTTCGGTTTAGACAGGTTACTCGAATAGAAGAAAAAAAAATCAGGTGATTTTTTAAATTTTTTTTCGGCTTACTGCTGTTTTTGAATTCACCATGTTTGGTTTAAGTATTAAGCGGAATCTACCATTTATATGTTGTTGTTTTATTTCAAGTTGATCAGCAAAGTTATTTCCTATAGGCCTATATTTCAAAACATTTGGTTAGAATTATACATTTCAAATTGAAGCTGTAAAAAGATGAGGTATCATTCAGTTTGTGGGAAAAAAAAGAGAAAATGGAAGCTCCGAATAATCAGATTTTATGACTCAATAAATGGAGTAAAATTTTTTAAAGATTTTTGGGGGTTTTGTATGAGCATTGAGTGTCTGGATTATAAGAATAAGATTAAAGCTATAAAAATCACAAATATATATGTTTGTTTGTTTGTTAGCATGTGTTTGTTTGTGAGTGCATTTACAGTACGGGCACTGGCTTCTGTAGTGTAGTGATTAGGCTCCTTGCCTTTGCATACAGAAGACAAAAGTTCGATTCTCCAAGTGAGGACATTTTTGGGGGGTTTTGTTGAGCATCTGCGTCTGTCTACTAGGATATGGTATCCCTGTGAGCCTGGAATGGCCCTGACAGGCGAGCTTGAAGTACCAAAGTACCGGTAACCCACCTCCCAGATGATGTAAATGAATACGGAAAATTTTTACAAAATTTTAGAAAGAAATTCTACAGAAGGACAAGAGAAAACGAAAGTGGAAAGCTCTTTCAATTGAAGATCTTACTTGTATTTCTGGGCGCTAGAGAAGAACCAATCTTGAGTTTCTCAACTACTTTAATCGACTTTGAGCAATGCCACTTTTTGACACTTATGACAAAAGAATGTGAACCGGTTTTTGTTTCTTTGTTGCATTCTAAAGGCTATGCCTTTAGTCACTCATACTTTTCATGATTCTTAGGGATTGGGGGGGGGGGGACAGTTGAAGTTGACGATAGCCTTAGCATTCTGTCTCGTTACTTCACTGTGTTGACTATAGCTTTAAGGGACAAAACATACTTTTTGAAGGGTCTTGATTTATAATGGCACTTATTAAGTTATTATATGAGCCTTTCTTTTCTACAAAGTTATAGCTTTTCTGATTTGGCTGTGTAAATCGTTATCTGTACTGCTATTTTACAGCACTTTTGCTCAATTTTTGAGTGAAGGACATGGGTACCTTTAATTGTTCTTCTTTTAAAATGAGATGAAAAAGATTTGATGTTTGAACATTGTTTTTGTTTTTTGAATTGAGAGAAATTTATGCAATCTTGTACTTGCAGTAGGGTTTATTTTCACTAATTGGATTGAAAATTGATTTTGATATTTTATTGATGTGCTTGTTGATATCGCCTCTGTTCCAAACAGTATTTTTTTTCTTTAATGTTTTGATGTGCCATAAATGCCATAAATACCCAAAAGTGTCGTAGATTTGTAAAAATACTGATGAAGACTTTTTGTGCAGAAACAACTTTTGCCAAATTAGTGTTTGAAAATACATACTTATGTAATGCAATAGATGATATGTATCATGTATCGATTTTAAAATCTTCTTACCATGTTTTTGTAACTGTTTAGTGATTGATGTGGCCTCTGACATTTACATTACACATATCCTAATTCATACTTCATCTTATGTGTTTTTAGAGCCAAAGTCAGCTTGTCATGTATCAAGTGATTTGTGTAGGACTCAAAGACTCCAGCTTACTCCATTTTGAAAAGTCACATATCACGAAGTGTTACAGTGGAACTCGGATTTAACGAGATGAGATAGATTCCCCAGTTTTTTTTTCTTCTTTAAAATCAATAAAAATAACCCGGATTCAACGAGCACTTAAATCAGCGAGCTCGGATTCAACGAGGTCGCTGTCAGGGTGAACTGCCCCTGCAGACGTAGCTTCGCCCAGAACGAACTTATCTATTCCCGGAAACTATCAATTGCAACTGCATTGTGAACCAGTATTCACTTAGCCAATTGCATGCGACCAATCAGCGGCCTTTTTCTTCATACCAACACATGCGTTGTTTGCTCGCGCACGTGTCTACTCGGAGTCGGATGGGCGGCCTGCACACGTGTAGTTGTGTGTGCGTGTCGAGGGGGGGGGGTGACACTAGCGGTCTGGGCGTTGAACGTTTCAGATACAAACGTGTCAAGGTCTTTTTTTCCCCTCGGCAACTGATCATTATTACAATGATAAACTAGTCTTGACGTAGATCTACGTAATGAATTGCGCGCTTGTCTATGCAATCAAAAGTTGCCGTTATGCTAGGATCTACACAGCAACACAACTTTGTGGTAAACAATCGAGATGGCACAGGAATGCATTAGAACGAATCGGTCTTTTTTTTTTTTTACACAGCTCGTAATATGCAGGCATTTCAGGCACTATTTGTGACTTCTCTTTTTACATTACTTGCTCAGTGCCTGTAATTATCTACACAAAACCTCATGTTTGCTATAACGAACACTCGGATTCAACTAGATTTTAGGTCAGGCCCGACGACTTCGTTGAATCCAAGTTCCACTGTACACTGAGCGGCCTATATATATAATATGAGGCATCGTGGTAAAATCAGGCCCCTGGCAAAATAATGAAATCGGAGAAACAGGTATTTTCCACCAGTTAGGCAAAAAAAATTGGGGGCTCAACCCTTTTTATGTCCATACAAAAACATATTAACATGTGAATTTTACTGAAAAAACATTGAATTACAGGCACAAAATATGTCATTTCTCAGTTTTCAATGACTCTTTAGCTATTGGAGTGACCAATCTTTAGCTGCCTTTTTCACCACTGAAACTAAACTAGACGACCTCACCTCTTTCAATTGCAAATGTCTTGCCTTTTATTCAAGGTAGATGGATATTTTTAAAAATTGAAAACAAATCAATTTTATCAAATGAATAAACTTTCACTTTCAGATACTGGTAATACCAGTAACTCCAACTGCCCAAAAATTGACAAGTGCCTGACTTCACCATATTGTGACTCATATATTATTATGATTATACCATTCACCGGAACAATGGAAGAATACCCTTTAGCTCCCCTTCCCCATAGAGACACTCCATTAGCTCAGTTTGTATCGCACTAGACTAGGAGGGGGAGGCCCTGGTTCAATTCCCCAACAGGGCCTTCTTGAACTCTATTTGTTTCATGGAGTTTCTCAAGGCCCTTTCTTTTAATTAATATGTTTTTTAAAATAACAGTAGGCCTAATTTACTCTTTAAAAAAACTATTTTTCTAATTCATTTCATCCAAAAAGACCAAATACTGCTAGTCTTTATAAAATCAAGAATTCTGTAAGGATTATGGATGTAGCGTGTAGAACAATGTCTTTAGATTAATCATTGCTTTATATTACAAAGGCAGCTGAGATTTTGTTTTGGGACATGCTGGTGTCTGTCCGGGTAGTCCACAAGTCCAGGTACAACTGTGAGGTGTTGAGAAGCAGCAAAGTCTGGTCATTGCTTTGGATGAGGATGCATATATACTACAATACATGTACTATGTACGTCATAATAATGCAGTCTACCGACGTATATTGTTATGAATAAATAATACATTACATGTACACATGTATATTTGTTTTTTGACAATTCAGTTTTAGCGCTGTGTTATGTGAGTTTTTGCATGGATTCTTCAAATTCTTGTAAGCAGAGTCTCATGTGCCTGTATTTGTCCATATTTTTGTACTGTACGTGCCGGCTTTAAGCACGCCGGCATAAAGCACGCTTCGGACTCAAGCACGCTAAACGGCTCTTACCGAATATTTGCTATATATAACTTACACGCCTTTAAGCACGGTAACTTCGGCTTCAGGCACGCTTCATTTACAAGACAGTGAATACTTTCATGATGACCCATCGAAGTTTGAACACAGTCTACACCGCAGCAGTGAGTGTGTTAAGAGAAACACAGAGAACGCAAGTGATGGAGATACACACTCACACGGGCGGAGAGAAAGAGAGATGTTCACAGCCACACGCGTGGACATAGGATCTAGCCTAGGGCAAAGCTACACACAGCCACAAAAAATACAAAGAGAGTCGTGGAGACGAGAAAGGGAGGCGTGCTGCGATTTTACCTTTGACCCTCGCTATCCGTTAATCCTGATTGTGTATCTCGCGCAAGGTGGGAGGAAGGGCGGTGGCATGAATGTGGCACAGCGACCAGTATTAACGCTCAGGCACAGTGTGTAGGCCTAGTGTGCTGTATCGTGACTGGCCGTCTCAATTAAGTTTTATTTCCCATTCGACCTCAAAACAAAAACAAACCAGCAAACAAAATCAACAATGGCAGGTAAAAAATGACAGTGCTCACTTTTGTGGGACCGCTATAGTCCTACTTACAAACAAAGGGAAATAGAACTCGAAATTTACTACATGAAAATCTCTGGATTATGTGTACTTCGCACTCAAGCACGCTTCAGCCTGAAGCTTTCTCCCTGTGACCGTGCTTAAAGCTGGCATGGACTGTACTGAGTCAGGAGGGTGAGCCTGTTTTGTTTTTTGGCAGAATTTGCTTATATATTTTATGGAACCTTTGCTTGAATTATATTTGGTCCCAAAGAACTTCAATATCTACTGTATCATTTGTGTACCGACATCTTTTCCTTAATAAAGACTTTATTTTGCTGAAAGAGGGCTTTGTTTAGTGTTGACTCATTATATTATGATTCATAACATCATTGTTGTCACAGGAGTGCATGACTTGGTGTAGCCAAATTATCATTCTGTCATGAATGCCATGACCAAACTCCAAACTGTACCCAAAATAGATGAGGAGTCCACGGGGAAAAACGGGCATGAGAGCCCCCCAATAGTTATTACTGTACATTCGGTCCAAACTGTAGTGGTGTAGTAGTAAACCCACATGTGCCGGTACATCAAGTTGTATTCATCTGAGCAGTCCATGGGGAAAACGGGCATAGTCACGAACTGGAAATTGTGAGGGTGTCAATTTTAAAAGCTTGTTGACTCGTAACTTCATTTATTTGACTGGTGGTTTATTGTTACATGTATGTTTGTTGAATGGGAAATCTATCAACAATAATGAACCAACAGCTGAACAGATAAACGGTTCTGAGTCAACAAACGTTCAAAATTGATACTGTACACTCAAGACTTTCACTTTCACTTGTGACCATGCCCACCTTGTCGCTGTATAGGGTATTCCCGATATCTGGGGAGACAGGTGGGTTGGTGCTACGCAGGTCGCCAAGTCAGGAAGGTACATACAATATATAATACAACAAGGGGGTGTCTTATGTTTTACAAGTGTGATAGATACTATAGGGATATACGGTATTCCTTATGGTCGGAAATATTGAATTTTGCTCAGGTGGCAACCCCTCTTCTTCTACAACTTTCAACCACCCAGGGATTTTTAATGAGTGCAACATGCACAGGGGATCTCCGAGCTTCTCGGTCATCCGTCAAGACTAGGTCGCGACCTCAGTGCTTTCTTGTTCTATCTCCATTTTTTTAAACATTGAAAATGTGACTTCTTCTTAAACTCACTCTTTGTTATGTACTGTTTTTACTGTTATTAAAAATGGAGATAGGACAAGAAAACACCGAGGTCGCGAGGTATGGGATCTTATCTTACCTAACGGTACCTTAACTTGCCTTAGGATCAGTGGTGTGGAGCAAGAAGGAGATTGAGTGAGAGTCCTGGATAGAGAAGAATCCATTTACTGCATGGAGGGATAAATGGTGGCAGAAACTCAATGCAGTATTTACCGAGTAAACTCAATATCTGCTGTATGTTGCCAGGAAGAGATTAGAGATACAGTCGACTACGGAAAGTTGAAGTCATCGGGGGATTTTTATAAAAAGATCAACTCATCCGAAGTTCAACTTACCCGTTGGAATCATTCTGTAAAGAAGACATGGTGCTGGGACCCGAGAAAAAGATCAACTAAGGCGAAGATCAACTCAAGCAAGTTCGACTGTATACAAATACTAGATATCACTAATATCAGTCTGTAATATTCAAAAGAAGTAGAAGATGGAAAAATACATTAACATAACAATAGAACAAACAAACAATCAAAAACTTTACAAAACTAGACAATCAGAGCCAACAAGCAAGCTTAGTTTAAAATAAACTTTAATGATCTCGGGGGAAATTTCTGGAGAACACCAGAACAGCAACATACAAAGATTCAGCACCAACACAAAAAATGCACCCAGTACATTCATATACAATGATACAAATATAACGATGCACAAACTCACTCGCACAAGCATCAAGCAGCTCTGTGTGTCTATAGACAGGAACTCTTAACTCTCTCTCTCTCCCTCCCTCCCTCCCTCTCTCTCTAGCAGTAATTCTTGCTTTATTTTATAACAATGTAGAGAAAGCAACTAACTAAAAGCTGACAGGAAAAAAACCCAGGTATGCTACTTTTTCTTCTTCTTTTTCCTCTTTTTATCCACATTGGCCACCATAGTCTTTATGTTAGTCTCATTGTAGGCAAAAGAAATGAAGCTTGAATCATTTTCCATTTTTCTTTTCAAAGACTTCTTTGCATTTTTAGAAGAAGACGACAAAGAAAGGGACAGAAACTCTTCACCCTTCCTGGAACTGGGTCCCCCTACGTCTCCAAGAACTTGGGGGCTGCTAGAGAGAGACTTCCTGTCACTTCCGTAGTTGATGCTCTGGCTGGAAGGAACTGACTGCCCTTTCTTCGATTGCGTCAAATCAGGCTGTCTAGACCGGTCGAGTAAGAACAGAGGAAGACCACTGCACTCCATCTCAGTATCATTCTTCTCAACAGTTTTTTCTTTGTCAGGCACACTTGGGGTACTTTCTCTTTCCTCCGGCAAGGAACTGGTACTGGAAACATTGTCTGACGTAGAAAAAGCCAAAAAGTTCTCATCTTTCCCATTTGATGGTGACGAGATCGCGATATTCTCTGATGAGGCCACACCCGAGGGAACTTGCTTGTCCTTTTCCCCGGAGTTATTTTTAGACACGGAAGTCTGATTACCTTTATTTGATGAACAATCTTTTTGTCGGTGTGTGGGTACATCAGGTTTCTTTGTACTGCTCTGTGAACCACCAGATAAAGAAATAAAATCTGTTCCAAAAGACGCGTCTTTTTTAGCATGTTCCGCTTCCCGCTTCTCTTTCTCTCGCCTCTCAGCGAGTTCTTTCGAATCTTTCTTCAGGACGTACAGGTAAGAATAATCCTCCTCTTCATCAGCCTCTTCGTCATCACTTTCCATTTTTTCGACAGAACCTGTCTTACTTTCTTCCTCATCACTTTCCATTTTTTCGGCAGAACTTGTCTTATTCTCAGACATGGTCTCAGCTCGATGGCTGCCCTCAAGCTGTGAGGTTCCCGTGAGTGGGAGCATCGTGGACCGCATGGCCCCCCCATCTGTCATGGCTGGTAAGGAGACTTGTGTGAGGCCCTCCAGCTTTTCCTTGATTTTGTCCACAACATGTTGAAAGTGCAGCTCTTGTGGGTTTTCAAGACTTGTGAATTTCTGTTGAAAATTGCAAAGATTCATTTCAAAATGGACATGAACATAGCATTTAGTAAGTTTTAGTAAGGTTTTACAGCGCTCGCAACTGCATTAGGTCATATGAGCGCCAGGGGTGGGTGTCAACAGAGAAGTCCAAACGGGGAATCAGGCGTACTCTGCTCACCCCTCTAGCCTCAACAGCACAAAGTCTGCTTCGACTATCAAGGCACCCCGGAAATAGTGGGTCACAAGAGAGAGACAAACATACGAAAGAAGTAGAGGAAAATGACAATAGTAAGGATGAGGAAAGAAAAGGCAGCAGTTCCCCCTATGTTGTTCTGGCACAGTATGAGCATGACATTAATAAATCAGCCCGTTTACAATTCTACTGTGCATAAGAACATGTTAATGTCCCCCTTTGGGAATGGTCTAAAGACACTTCAGTCGGTAGCACTGCTCTGGTGGGGTGCAGCCATAAAAAAGCCGTTCATCTTGACCTTCAAGCTTTAGATGGGTAATACATGGAGAGTGCACTTGTTGGTTTTACTTGTTCCTCATTCCTTTCTCCTTTCCATCTGTTGCTTTGCTGTTTTCTGGCATGACAAGTTAAAATTTGGCCAGCCTGCTTTTGTTACGACTACAATCAACATGTCACAACGGAAACTTTTCAAGGCTATTAAAACCATGTGGCTTCACAAGATTTTGTTTTAGTAGAGGTTTTATGGCGCTCGCACCTGCATAAGGTTATATGAGCGCCAAGGGGTGGATGTCAACAGAGAAGTCCTAACGGAATCAGACTTACTCTACTCACCTACTAGCTTCAACAGCACAAAGTCTGCTTCGACTATCAAGGCACCCCGGATACAGAGCGTCACAAGAGTGTGACAAGCAAACAAAAGAAGTAGAGGAAAATGACAATAGTAAGGATTAGGAAAGATTAAAGTAAAGTATCTGAGCAATATCAATCTTCATGGTGAGCATCATAGCGAAATCCTTTTAGGTAATGTTGAGTTCTGATAACAGTGGGTTTGATTTTGACCATTTCAAGATTTAAAAAAGAAAGACTTTACATATTTATCTTAAAAATGACCTAAATCAACCACCTAACTACATGAAGAACTAGCAGACTGGAGTCATCCGCACTTTCAGAGAGTAACATTCTTTTGTTACGTATGTCACCTGGCCAGCCAGCCTCGAGAGCCTATGACACCAAAGACTACAAAGGAAGGGAAAGGCCACGTAAAAGGTGGATTGAGGGTGTCAAGGAAACCCTGAGAAATTATAATATCCCAGATGAAAGAGCTGCAGAGCTGGCCTACCATAGAAAATTGCCTCTCCCCTCGACGCTTAACGACAACAGAGGATGAAAAAGTAAAAAGTAAAGTAGGCGTCCTTTTAACCTTGAGAGCGTGAGGCAGATAAACAGTGAGCAAACACCACAGCTAGCAGACAAACTACACAAGGAAATTGATTGCTTTTTAGCAGACAAACCACGAAAGGAAATTGATTGCTTCCTTCATTAGAAGCCATACTGGCATTTTCATAGAACAGTGCTTCCACCAGCTGAAGCTGAAAAGTAAGGAAATTTCAGCTGGGGGCTGCCCAGCAGGGTCCAGGGACAGCGTCCCGATGGGGGTTCAGGGGGCGAGGCCCCCGAAGAAATTGAAATTTTAGAGGGTTGAAAATGGCGTTTGGGAGCCTGTTTGAGTTTGAAGAGATTGCCAAACAACCCATACTACCTATTTTTTCACCAAGATTTTGTGTCGTTTGATTTCTTCACACATATCTTTCCATTGCTGGCAATGTTTAAAAGCAGGTTCCCCTTCCATTGCTACTATAATTCAATTAATTTGTCATCGCACCATAGGTAAAAGGCAAACCTGGGAATAATGAATAGATATGTACCTTCACAATACAGTTACCCAGTGTATACCCTAATTTTCCTCAATTTTCACGTCTGAATGTCGCATGTTACAGCCTCGGAACACCACTTCGGATTATTCTTGATTTTAGTAGTTTTAGCACAAATTTCTTTCATTGCGGCCCTTATCATGTTCCTGTGCCGTAGAATCTTCGCACTGATAAAATTTATTTCTCTAGATCTAGACAGTAAATTTGCGAAAAAGTTTCTTTCTGACAGAATTTTCTAAGATCGCAAGTCAATATACTTGATCAACGTGCAGATTTTCCAGCCGCGGCAACAATCCGAAGATAAACAGACGGGGAATGAGGTAATGATAGAAGGGAGGAAAGTGGCACAAAAAGTTCGCCAGATTTTGATCAATCTGCAGGTAAAAAATGTACTGCCGACCAACCCGCAATGAATGCATGGGGCATAGCGGATTAATGGCCGATGGCAGGAAATGCGCAATCTGGCAGGTTTCTATACCGTAACAAACTATTGCCGAGAGAATTACCGTAAATATCCGTAACTTATACTTTACAAGACGATACGAAGGCGAGTACGGGTCTTTTGCTACGGAATTTCGGTAGTCCTACGCTGTCGCAGATTTTTACGGAGGGAGTTGATAATGATGGAGGAACAAGTACGGAACTGGCAGAAAGTACGGATTTCCATAAAAATACGGAAGTGTGGAAGCACTGATAGAACGATCATTGCATGACATGGAAAGAAAAATGTCTCAGTGAAATATTTATAAAAATCATCGAAATAGAAAAAAAAAAAAAATCCCATCTAAATGGAAACCCTCTTGCACTTGTAAACTTTTTCATAAACTGAGCACAACACAACAACTGGGCATGAGAAACGTCTTTGCAGAATAGAATTCATGAAACCATTGAAACTCATGAGAAACTCAATAAAGTAGGAAAAGATTAAAAGAGACACTGTACTGACGTGAATATATGGTTACCTAAGAACTATTTTTTCCAAAGTGTACTTAAGTTGTTGTTGTTAGCGATCCAACAGCATCTGAGCGTTAACTCTTCTGCGTGATGCCATTCTGTAACAGCTGCATGTCTGTTCTAATTGTTGTCTTGAGGAGTAGAGGCAGTTAGATGTGTGGGGTAGCTTGGGAAGAAAACATCCCCTTAAATCAGTTAGTTTTCTACAGAAGAACAGATGATGTTCCACTGTCTCTGAGGGGTAGTCACATAGTGGGAAGGCAGCAGACTGCTTTACTCCAATTCGGTTGAGATGATGATTGAGGGGCACATGTTGTGTTTTTAAGTTGGAAGACTATTGATTTATCTCCCCTCCTCAACTCATTGATTGGATCTTTGACGAGTGGTTTATTCATGTGGCCATACATCATCCTTCTATGTACTTAAGTTAAGAGGACACTTTGGACAAAATAGTTATGAGGCCACGATAGACTCAAGGTGGAAAGAATTTTTTAAAAAGACCACGTGCTGTACAAGAATTTGAAATCATAACAGAGAGTTTTCACATTACATACGTACCTTCAAGCCCAAAAATGCCACACCTGCCCCTCCAAAGAAAGGCTTGAGCACTTCTATCATGCCTCTCAGACAGACAATGAGGCAGCCTTTCCTGGCAGCCAGTCGGAGCAGAGAGGACGACGCGTTATTTGATGAAGATTCTGCTGCCAAAACATTCCTGAGCTCCCCTGACACCAGGATGAGTTGCAGTTTTCCTCTGTCTAAGATCTGCAGCACTGTCCGCTTCCCAACCTCAAACTGATGGCTGTGCCATGGCGCGGGGAGGAGAAAAAGCATGTCAAGTTACTTTAAGTTTTAGTAAGGTTGTTTTTTTAGCTTTAGTAAAAGTTTAGTTTTAGTAGTTTTAGTAAGGTTCTACGGTGCTCGCAACTGCATAAGGTCATATAAGCGCAAAGTCGTGGATGTCAACAGAGAAGTCTAAACGGGGAATCAGGCTTACTCTGCTCACCTCTCTAACCTCAACAGCACAAAGTCTGCTTCGACTATCAAGGCATCCCGGAAATAGCAGTTCACAAGAGAGTGACAAACATACAAAAGACGATAGATGTTTGATAGGAAAGAAGCAAACCACACCAGAGCACCCGCTAACCACACGCAGTAAGGGTTTTGTACACATATAGGTCGTATAAGCAGTAAGTGCTGAAGATTAGAGGGGTTACTAGAGAGTAAGTAACACAGAAAAGAAGGCAAAACAAAAATGACAGATGTTTAAAAGGATAGAGGGAGTAAACCACATAGGAGCACCTGCCAACCACCCATACCAAACAACTTGAGAGCAGCAATTGTTTGGGGGAAAGAGAAAACATGCTCATACGATAGTGGCATTTCAAGGCTGGTGAAAAACGGAAAAAAAGAAAGAAAGAAAGAAAAGTTCTACTTTTATCAAATTATTTTTTAAGGGAAATCGGGGCATTGGGACATTTTCGGTGTATATATCAATTAATTCAAAGACAAAATGAGCAGAGTACAATCCGCACTATCAAGATACAGTGAAACATATACCTAAATGTGTCAAAGTCAATCATTCCATGACCAAAAATAAGTTATCCTCAAAAACCGCCCTAAAGATTGGAGTACGTGGAAAAAACAATAAGTTGAATGCAACAAATGAAAACGGAATCTAAAAAAATTAATCAGATTTTATGCAAATCAGTTTGGGGTTCCTCAATGGGGGGTGTGTGTGTGGGGGGGAGGGGGGGGGATCAGAGTATGGTACTCAGATTTTATCAAAGTATTTGACAGATCTGCCCATCTAGCGAAACCGCCAAGTTTCACCTCCAATTTCATTGGGTTTGCAGTTATGGTGAAAGAAATGTGTGACTTGCGTGGGAATTATTTAATAAATAATGAAGAGCTATAAACATAAGCTGATGTTTAACTACAAGTTGAGTCGATATTTTCTTTCAAGCTCATGCATATGTAAATAGCATAGTACCCACATTGATCTCAGCTGCTGAAAAATGTCAGCTACAGTAACGTTTACCTGAATGACTTGCAGAAGTTCTCCTTCAGATTCTTTTTCTGTTGTTTCTTCTTTTTCTTCTTCTGCATCTTTTTCTCGTCCTTAACCACTTCTTTTGGTGCATCAGAGAAAGTCCTGAAAAGCCCATTTTTATTAATAAGACACATGTGCTTAAGAACAGCAGAAAAAAAGCACATCTACATCTTTTTCTCTACTTGCGCTTTGCATATAATCATAGTGAAAGAATCTATTGAAATGGCATGACACTGATGTTTGTTTCTACAAATATCATTTTAATGTGAAGCGCCTAGAGCCACCAGGGAGTGGGTGCTAGAGAAGTCTCATCTTTATTATCATTATTATACGGGAGGCCTGCTGACAATATGAGTTACTTCCCGCAGTCCAAGAATGGAGATATCGGCCGAAAATTGATTCTGGGGTCCGACTGATAGATTTTCAATTGATGCCAATTTCTTCAAGTTTGTCATGTCTTTTATTATTCCACAGTTACAAATTGTACAAACTCTACCTACAAAGTTGATGTATCAATTTCCTTAAGACTAAATCCGAGAAGTAACTCATTTTGGTCAGCACATTTCACATATCGTTATATATGCAAAAAGGCAATCAATCTTCTTAGATTCTACATTTTAATAAATACATTTTAACAAATCTAAACTGATGAACATAGTGACAGGCTGTATTATTCGATATAACAACAGCAGCAACCAGTTCCACATCTTAATGACAGGAAGAAGTTCTATGATTCATGTTTAGTTTTAGCAAGGTTTAACTGCGCTCACAACTGCATGAGGTCATATGAGCGCCAAGAGGTGGATGTCAACAGAGGGGGAATCAGGCTTACTCTGCTCACCTCTCTAGCCTCAACAGAACAAAGTACGCTTCGACTATCAAGGCACCCCAGAAATAGCAGTTCACAAGCGAGTGACAAACATGCAAAAGAAGTAGAGGATAAAATGACAATAGTAAGAATGAGAAAAGAAAAAGAAGCAGCCCCCCTATGTTGTTCCGGCACAGTATGAGCATGACATTGATAAATCAGCCCATTTACAATTCTACCGTGCATAAGAACATGTTAATATCCGCCGTTTGGGAATGGCCAAAAGACAACTTCAGTCAGTAGCACTGCCCTGGGGGGGGGGGGGGGGGGGGGGGGGGGTGTTCTATAATTCTAGACAAAAACAAACAACAGCAAGTTTTCTCAGAAAAAAGAGTCCATCAGTCATCAGTGAACATCTGGCAGGCCACAATCACCTGACGAGCATATCCAGGACTTCCTTTTCCTTGTCCTCCTCAAAGCAGAAGGGCCTGAGGAAGAAAAAGATGATTGTCTTACACATTATGACAACCAGAGAGTTCTGTAGGAGTTCGGAAAATGGTAAAACACAAAATACAAGTTGGCTTTGAGCTATGACAAATGTTTTTCACCGATCATCAAAAAACACCCAAAAAACTTACAGTGTGGCTATTTCACCAGACCTGGGGATTTCTACTTTTGGCTCCTAACAGGACAGAGCATGGCGTTCTTTAAGACCGAATCTAGGATGTATAAAAAGATATTCATAAACCCAACTAAATTATATACAGTAGACTTCGTTTAATTAACACAAGAAAATTTCCAATCCCCCTTTTCTTTCTTTCAATTCCATGCATTGCAATGATAAAAATTCCAGCAGACCAAGTTCACATGAAGGAGTTTGGGCCATTTCATCATTCATACCAGCTGAGCCTACGCCGTTCTTTTTTCTTTTAAAAAAAATGTTGCTACTAGTTGCCTACCATCGAGAGGGTGCGGTGGCGGAGCAGTTAGTGCGCTCGTCTCAGAAGCGGAAAGTCCAGGTTCAAGCCTCGGCTCAGACACAATTTTTTCCATCCCCTCCAGCCCACCCCGCAGGAATGGGTACCTGACTTTGAGTTGGGGAAGTAAAGGCTGCGTGGAAAGGAACTGGCCACCCTACCACAATATGCCGAAGGCCCAAGAAGTTGTCTCACTAACAAGGCAATCCCCAATGTCCGGATCGGACACGGGAACAACTTCAGCACTACACACAATACAAATTCAATAGGGTAAGGCCCCCACTGAGTTTCCTTTCCCACACACAGCTGGAGATGACAGGGTAGACTTACTTTATTTGTGCACAAAAAAACCCCAACAAAACAAACCTGTGGCATAGAGCATAAAACGTGTGGCATCGTTGTGGAAACAAGCACTCTTCAAAATAATGAAAATGAAGAAATTGATATTTTTTTCGCTCATTGGGCCATTTTTATCTAATTTTTTGTTTTTGTTTCAAAACATTGAATGTCCAGTTAAAAAACATATTTCTGAGTGCATTTTACTGACAAACGTGAAAGAAAAACAAACAAAATGTAAATGCGCAGTTTCCAAGGACACTCAAGTTTTGGAAGTTGCTAAACTTTGGTGGCCATTTTCTCGCTAATTTTACCTCAAGTACTAGGCTACACACCCCTTCCCCCTCCCCCTCCCTCAATCTCAAATATCTCGACTTCTATTTAAAATGTATGAGAATTTTTTTCAACGAAATCAAAACAAATAAACAAGCTTTAAGATGATACCAACAACAACTCCATATACTGGAAAATGGACGAGCACTTGATTCCACCACGTCATGACGTAAATGATTTACTCACCACAAAGAATTTTCCCCCGGAACTGGTTCCTCTGTAGGTCGGAGTGCACTGGTATGTGAAGGCACGTAACATTCTGTCTTCACCGACGTATTTGCCAGGATCAGTGAAATGACATCTTCAAAGTCACGCTTTGCTCCTTCAACCATTTTCTGGGAAAACAAAAAAAGTTGAAATCATTTTTGGTGTTTTTTGGGTAAGTATTTTACTGCCCTCACAACTGCATAAGGTCAAATGAGCGCCAAGGAGTGGATGTCAACAGAGAAGTCCAAACGGGGAATCTGGCTTACTCTGCCCACCTTTCTAGCCTTTACAGCACAAAGTCTGCTTCGACTATCAAGGCACCCCAGAAATAGCGGGTCACAAGAGAGTGACAAACATGCAAAAGAAGTAGAGGATAAATGACAATAGTAAGAATGAGAAAACAAAAAGCAGCAGTTCCCCCCTATGTTGTTCCGGCACAGTATGAGCATGGCATTGATAAATCAGCCCATTTACAATTCTACCGTGCATAAAAACATGTTAATATCCCCCCCCTTTGGGAATGGCCTACAGACAACTTCAGCGAGTAGCACTGCCCTGGGATGGGGGGGGGGGGGGGGGGGGGGGGGGAATCAGACCCTGAGATAGAGGAAAAAGACAGTATTGTATTAACCCAACATCCCTTTCGTCACTTGAAAGGTATGGTGGACATTCCCTCAATTCAACTTCCATCTCCACGGAAACATATTTCAGGAAAGCTGAATACATTCAGAACTCACCCAGATTCAAAACCCTGAATTTCCTTGAAATGACTGAGTTCATTGCCAACCATATAGAAGAACCAGCAGTTGACTACCTCTGACATTTAGAGGGGAACGCAAAGAAGGAGGAGAACAGATAACTATACAATGTGATGACTAAACAGGGTTCCTGCCATGAACTCCCCACCAAACTCAAGGAGATTTTACGGAGAAATTTTTAAAATTCAAGGAGATTTAGTCAAGAAATTCATGCCGCTTTCGACGGCGTGCCAAGAGCAATCCAACAAAAATTTTGTTCATGTCCGAAATTCATGGAGTTTTCAAGGAGGTTCCTCAAATTCAACGAGTTTTCAAGGAGCTTATTCCTTGAATGCAAATTCAAAGAGTTTACAAGAACTCCTTAAACTCAAGGAGGCCGCATGAACCCTGTAAAGAATTCAACACAGATTGATTTCCTTAAGATGTGTGGGCACCTTAAATCCGATGGCCAAGGGACAGCACTTTGAGTCTGTTGAGTCAGCAACCGCAGGTGCCAGCCGATCGATACACAGAAGGGGGCAGCCTTTCTCCTCAGCCAGGGAGATGACGTGAGTGGCGATGATCGCCGGAGTGGCCATGCCGGAGACCAGGACACACTCCAGGCTGTTCCGCTCAAGTCCCCGAAACACGCTGTTCACACCAATCATAAGCTGAGACCTGAAATTAGAGAGTTCGATGTTGTTGTACTTCGTGAAAATTTATGTTGGACAAGGCATAAGAAAAAAAGCGGAAGCACTTCCATAGCGAGTGACCACCCCAACAAACACAATAAAGAAGAGACCTAACCCTAACCCTACCCCTACCTCTCTATTCTACTGACAATGACAATGACAAAGACAATCTTTATTCATCTCGCAGGGAGAAATTTGTCTTGGTCGTTAACGATGACAGTAGACGTTACAAAAGTTAGCCTTAAAGGTGCACTCACACAAACGCACAACAAGACAGGACATTAGGCCAAGTAAATACATGTCTCACGGGCTGGGACAACCCGCTCCGTAAATCTCTCTCTCTCCCTCTCTCTCTCTCTGTTTTATTTGTAGCACTGTGTGTTCAGTAACCTCACTGCAGTTGGTACGAATGAATTTCTATATCTGTCTGTTCTTGCTTTTTTGGAAATGTATCGTTTACTGCGGGTTGATAGTTGAAATTCCGATGTCAGTGGGTGGCTATGGTCACTAAGCATTATTTCCGCCTTTTTTAGAACGTTTGTCTTGAGCAGATATTCAAAGTTACTTAGGTCTCTACCAATTGTTCTTGAAGCCTTTTTTATCAACTTATTTAGTTTTATAATGTGCTGCCTTCTCAGATTGCTACCATAGCAAGTGATTCCAAAATTTATCAAAGTTTCTATTGTGGTGGTGTAGAAAATCTGAAGGATGGATGGATTCAGATTGAAAGACTTTAGTTTCCTCAGAAGGTACAGCCTCTGATTTACCTTTTTAAGGTAATATTGTTTACGTGGTTTTGCCATGTAAATTTGTTGTCTATTGTAAGGCCAAGATATTTGTATGAATCCGTGATTTCAATAGTTTCTTGTTCAATTACGAGTGGTGGGATTGTTGGTTTTTCTCTTCTAAAATCAAAAATCATTTCCTTTGTTTTTGAGAGGTTCACTTTTAGAAAATTTGAGTTGCACCATTTAAAAAACCTACATATTTCTTCGAAATACTCTTTTTCATCAAGGTTTATTAATCCAATAATAGCAGAGTCATCTGCAAACTTAATTAAGCGTGTTGTTTAATATATACTTCTATGATCGTTGGTATATATAGTATACAAAACTGGTGACAAAACACACCCCTGAGGACCGCCGGTGTTACAAAGAATTGTGTAACTCTGTCATAGTGGTCGCTCGTTACAGAAGTCCTCCCAAAAAAACAATAATCCAAGTAACTGATGGATGGATAGATAAGTAAATATTTTTCTAGTTTATCCAACACTGCTGTTGAAACAGTTGGATCACTTTAGAGCCATGATTTTTTTTTAATGGCTTCTCAGCATCGGATGAAGTTAATAGCAATCTAAATTTGATTAATCTGTTAGTAAAGTCTTAATCTTTATGAAAATATCTTGAAAATGTTCAGTGGAAGGTAAAATTTTTTAAAGTGTAAAGTAAGAGTATGGAGAAGAATCACAGAAATCGATGTACAGAAAAGTGGGAAGACATGGAATAACATCAAGAGGCTAGCCTAGGATAGAGAAAAGTGGGGGGTGTCTGTCCGTGGCCTATACCCTGATGCAGGGTGAGAAAGGCAATGATGATGATGAAAGTAAGAGTAGAAAATTATATATATAATTATATTCTCTAACCAGCTTTGTTTGGATAATTCCTTAAATCTTTCAAAGAGAGAATATGACGCAGATGACTCTACAACATAGGACATTAACAGAAGTTGACATCAAATTTCATTAACATAAGGAACCGCTACCTCATATTAGCCTTTTTTTCTGTGTCATCTTGCGTATGATCTTTTTTCTTTGCCTTAAGGAGGCTCGGTACTTCCTTTAGACATCTGAAAAAGACAGGTTAAATTTAATTAATATAAATGTCAGTCGCCAGCAAAAAGTCTGTAACACTTTGCCATCATATTTTGGGGAAAATCCAAAGAAACTGGGTGGTAAACATCATCAATGGACGAGATGAGGCGGCAAAGTGTTAAATCCATGGAGAAACCATATTTCATCTACTGCTATCAGAATGGTCACCTACCCGTCTCTCATTTCATTCCCTTCAGAGCACATTCAACAGAACATTCAAGTGAATGCCTTTTTCGTTTTAGTATTCAGAAACAAAACCACTTGAGAGGTTCGGATACGAAAATTCAGCTACAAAAAAAACCCCAATGAAAACAATTCCACAAAAGGAAAAAAATGCAAAATAGTGAATGAAACCAGTTTTTTGATCTCCAACCAATTCAGGAGCCATCAATAAAATACTATTTCAGTTCAATAACCAATTTACCATGACAAAGAATTTACAATTTAAAAGTGTAGTAAATACTATCTATTATCATTATCATACAAAATTACTTAAGTTTTATGCAAACAATTGCATAAACTCTCCGTCACCCACTCTGTCAGCTTGGACAAGATCTCATCCTCCACCTCCGAGCTCGGTCTGGGCCTGGAAATAGAAAATGAGAGATGTTCTGTTGTGACTGTAGACACAAGTTTCTTCATTATCACATCTAAATGAGCCTATCATTCATGCATTAGAAAGCACACTCCCAACACACAGAAAATGACTTTGAACATATATTCAGGAAACATATGCCAGTTCCACTATTGTTTACTTTGTTTTGCATTATTGGCTTTTATGTGTAAACCAATATTTTGAGGCCTTTTCTGCATTGTTGTGTTTTTGGCAGCATGTACAATAGGCCTATGTATTTTATGTGCAACCGACACATTCTCCAATCTCTTGTATTTGTTAGACTCGCACGTGCTTTAAACAAAGCATGTTGTTGTACACACTACTGATGCAAACACAGAGATGAATTCTTAAAGTGAGAAATAATACATTTCCTCAATATAAGCTCAATTTATTTATCTCTTTCTAGTAAATTGGAGAAAAGGCTTATATTGTTCTTTTTTGCTTGCTCTGGATGGCCTTAAGTTTAATGACAATATTATTGTAGTGAGCATGTTACTGCCAGCGTCCCCTTATCGTAGATCTAGTACTAATCAAGACTATATCTAGATATTTTGCCAACAGAATTAATGTTCATAATTAGTGTTATTATCAAGTGTATTGTGATTGTGAAGATCTTTAGTAGATCTAGAGATCTAGATCTAGATCTAGATCCCATCCCATCATTAAAAAAAACAACAAACCAACAATACAAATACAAAAACATTGTAACATTGCCAATTATGACATATTGTTGGCAATAAAAATGTACTAGACTATTTCACTATATTTACTCTTCGAAGAAAGTTTTAAAATACTAATGTAAGGTGTCTTCCAAGCCCTACCACTAGCATCAGCGTGCATAGCAACGCGAAGCCTCGCTGTGCGGCGCAGCCAAAGGTGCCCTCAACTGGCCGCCATGTTTTAGTTTCAATTCCTCACAGCGAATCGGCGATCGCGAAGAGGGAGTTCCGCTTCTATAAGTGAGGAATTCTGTGCCACTGATATTACCAGAACAAGAAATCAAGGCACCCAGTACCTACTGCAACAGAGCAGCAAATCAAACCCAATGCAGCCACCAATTGATGTCACACCATCTGACTACCCATTCCAGAAAATATGCAGCGACTACTTTTCGTACAACAACACGGATTATGTTGTCATTGTCGACAGATATTCATCTTGGCCGATGGTGTTCAGATCAGAATCAGGTGCTGAGGGCTTGATTAAACGTTTACGCGAGACATTTAGACACTTCCATCTTTGGTGCCATGCGGTTGGCTATAGGTTAGATGTAGTCACGTGATTGGAGGGGTATCCTCTAAAAATAGTTTGCGTCTTTCTACATTTAATCGCATGTCAAAGTGTAGGTCTAGGCCTACATTCTAAAAGAATGACACAGTGATAGCCAACGCCGAGCTGCCAACATCGCTAACGCTAGCGAAAGAAATCTGATTCAATTTTTGATCTAGAAGATCTAATCTAGATTTAGATTGAAAAAACAACGCATTAAATGGCCCATGTGGGCCAATAAGCCCCAGCTTATTTGCCCATGTGGGCCAATAAGAGCAGCCATTTAATTTAGTCACGGCTGTTCCACTCAGGATCAGGCTAGTTGCCGGCCGACCTGACCTCCGAGACGAGGTCACGCCTTGGTTACGCTGCCCGCGGGCGCTCGGCCTCGCGGTTAGCGGCTCACCCGCGATGTTCTGTTTTGTACACATAAAACAACACTAGTTCTTATGAAAGCCGAGAAAGTCAATGAAACAATAACTAAATGATCACATGAAGACGAAGGTGTAGTTTACGACAGTATAACTTTTATCACGGAGAAGTTAAAGAAAGTGTAGTTTAAAAGAGGGGGGAATGTGGCTTTCATCATAGATTGGTTATTACAAACAAACATGGTTTTTTTTAAATAGTTAAAAATAAACGGACCGACAGATTTTTACAGTCTTTATTGTCAGCTCACAGTCAGACTTTGAACTTTCAAACACACGTTTATGAGGTTCGGCCAAAACGTCTTGTTGCTATTGTTGATTAATGCACTCAGTCTTGTCAATGAGTGGGAAAACAGTTGAGTCCAGCCAACGCATGAGTACTATTTCACATGAGATTGAAGGCCGTTCTTTACACCTTCACAGCTGAATTGATGTTACTATAGTAAATAATTTGATAAACATACTACTATAAAACTATTTAGGAACTATGGTTTTATCCGTGAATAGTCTGAATCGTCTAAATCGTCTTGTTTACTTTTTAATGCGTTTTTCCAATGGCTCATGGAGTGTGGCCTTCAAATCTGAAGATGTCTGTAGTCGGTGTGCTTCCAACACAGCTTTAAGTTGTTTTTGCTTGTTTTTTATGCCTACTGTTCTCTTTTCTACTCTGGCGATTGTGGCATGGAGCATCCCCCCAGCATACCAAGGCCAAAGCCCCAGGCTTTCATAAATGGCAGGAAATGCGCTCTAGCATGTGTATTTTTGGTGTCACTGTGTGAGGAAATAACTTGCGGAATAGTTTTAGATATGAATCGATGTCTGCGCTAATGGAAATGTGTTCTGACGGGGGTACAGAAGAAGCATCTGGGGTGGGGGTATCCGTTATAATGATCGCGAGGGACGGAGAAGGCAACTCGTGTCCTTCCGTAAGCAAAGGAATACGCTCTTTAATGCACCCTTTGCTAAGTTTAACACAGCGAGCACACACAGAGCACTCGTTAATCTGTCCCCTTAGAATTATGCAAATTTAGAAGGCCAAATTATGCACAAAAAAAGCAAAATTATGCAAGTTACCGTAACACCATTCGCGACATGTTTTGCACTTTTTCAACACAAAGTTTCATGATATTCATGTTTTATGTACAGGAAAATTGAAAACAGAACATATCAGTATCAGTAATTTGTTGTGTATTTGGAAAAGAAAACAATACACATCAGTAAAAAAAAAAAAATTTTAAAATAATAATAATAATAATCTCTGTAACTTTCAGCTGTAGATCTAGATCTAGATCTATCTAGAGGGAAGAAAAATGTTTAAAAAAAAAAAAAAAAGGACCTCTGGACCTCTGATGCTGGCACATTACTAAAACCAGGGACACCTGTCAAACATGAAACATCAGCAGACATGAGAACAACAACTTTTGATGGATTGAAAAATTGAACATGCTCAAGAAACAAAATCACAACCCATAACCAAGATCTTCTAACAAGGGAAATAACCAGCTTTTCATTTAAATGAGACTTATTACGGTGATTACGTCCCTTTAGTCACATGGCGAGACGTTAATTAACTGTTTTGTGAAAAAAAAAAAAAGGGAAAAAACGTGAAAAAATGCGGATAATCCAAAATTATGCAAATGTTGCAGAATTAATCGAAAAAACGCGGCCGCGCCGCGGCCGCACAATCGCATAATCCTACGGGGACAGGTTAATGCTTATGCTTGCGTCGTAAGCGGACCAAACATAGGCACTGTCTTCTACACATTTCTGTGCGGCCTTCAAAGTCGCATTTGTAATTTGCTTCCGTAGTGCGTATATTCACGAGCCACATTTCCTGCACAGAGTATTGGAATGCTTGTCGGCTGTGTCGTTGTCAATGTTGAGTCTATAATATTGCAATAAGTCAGACTTAAAGTTTTTACAAAAAAATTGACGCTGCTTAGAAACTTTAGTTTTTAAACTTCTTCCACCACAAGTACGACACAACTTGTTTACATTCTCAAAGTGGATGTTATAAGAGTGTTCCATCTTTGATGTTAAAAGGCTCTATAATTATAAACACACAAGAAAGTAAGACGGCAAGTTCCCACTTCACATGGTCTTTCTTTGTACCGAGCGTTGCACTAGACTAGTCACATAAAGTGCGCTAGTTCATGGAAATTTAGCTCGTACCCTGAGATTTTTCACCACAATGGAGAGAATAGATTTTTAAAAAGAAATATGAAGGTTAAAACAAAAATTGTCGGTTTGAATTATTAAAATCCGCTTTTAAATCCCCCAAATTCAATAACACAGAGCTGTACAACAGTGGTAGTATACATTAGGTATCCCAAGGGAATATTAAACAGGTTTCAAACTGCGGGTTATAGAGGAGATGCTGAGCTTTTATTTGGTATATAACACTCCTAGGTTTACGGGATGGAGAAAGTAAAGGCAGGGAGTACTATGCTGTAAATTCCAGTTAATTTCTTGAAATTGTTACTTGTACCCTTTCTGCGTAGAGCAGTCAGATCTAGAAATCTAGGGATAGGCCGGTGGAAGTGACGTAACGCGCCGAGATTCATTAACTTCCGCGAGGGGTCACAGGGGTCAGACGGGCTACAACTAAGTGCGCCTCTCGGAGGGTGAAACTGAACAGCCGTGAGTGGTCATGATGAACAAAGCCATCCTCGCCCGGAGGAGATAACAAAAAGAGATAAACAGAACACCAAATTCATAGATTAGGCCTACTTTATTATTTCCTTTGAATTTATTACTGGATCCTTTACAACGAAAATCCTGCTGTAACAGACATTTCGTACCGGTCCCCTCCCTCTCGTTATAACAGGATTCCACTGACGTCGCTGACATCGACGTCTAGTCCTAGTCTAGTACATGCCGTTAAACGTAGAAAAGACGCATCTTTCTAATTGGCTGCTAATTTTAGTAATGTGATGTCATCACTTCCTGGGATACCCACATGGAACGACGTGTTTTCGGTAACATTTCGGATTTCCTAGATCTAGATCAGATCTAGATTCTAGATCTAGTAGGCCTACTTGGACATGATGGAAGACTGCACGAAAATTGCCATAAAGACGCAGGAGGACTAGATTTCTAGATCTAGAAATCTAAATTTAGATCTACCACCCCCCACCCCCTCTCCTGCATTTTTAATCACTAATACATTTTTTAAAAAAAACAAAAACAACTTCAAAGTAACTGTACAAATTAGGCCTATAATTTATGGAACTGTTGGTCAGTTGGGAGGAGGAAAAGAGACCCCAAAAAACCGAAGTGACTATGTCTCCGAACATTCAGAGAAATAGTGCTGATCTTTATTTCTCCGAACGGTTTCCGGCTTCCGGTCTCGTGATTTTTGGCCTATATTTATTGCGAGAGTTCGGCGCCAACTTTCATTCTGCCTCTGGTCTGGGAAGGAACATTGCATGGCAAGCCCGCCTACAGACAACCTTCTGTAACACCCACCACACACCCACCACCATCATGCACATGTACACACACAAACTTATACACACACTGCTAAACATGATCAGTGGGCAACTTTTGAACGTATGACGAGCTGAGCTGTGGATGGAGAGACAGTGTGAGTGACAGAGCAGGTGAAAGGAAGAATGTACGAGTGTATCCACAGGCGACAGCAACTACAAGGCGACGTCACCGACTCCCCTGGCCTGGTCCACAGCTCACGAACGAAAGGAATGCGGCTAAGGCAGTGTTTTGCTAATATTATTGTCCATGGTTTGCAGGGTGCAAGGGAATGAGTGAGATTTTCTTTGTGTGTGCCTGGAGGGAGGGGGTGGGGTGTGAAAGTCATGCAGACGGGGATGAACCGCGGGAGAGAACACGGGAATTGAATGAATGAGTGAAACTGAAAGAGAGGAACGACTCATGAGCCCTGGAGTGAATGGATCCTGTGTTTCTATTTTTGTATACTTTGAACTATTACTGAATAAAGGCTGAAATAAAGCCCGAAAAACAAACACACACACACTCCTCACTCTCCACTTACACACTTACTACCACACACAGACACACTCACAAACGCACATGCACACACACACACACACACTGGAGCAAATTTTTAGGTATATATATAATATATATCTCTATTTCAATTTTCAAGAGCTAGTCTAGAGATTTTTAGATGAGTGTAAAAACTTGAAAAAGAAAGGTTTCACAACCGAAAGAAATCAAAATTAGAACAGCCCATAAACAACCACAAAAATTAACAAATAAGGGAGTGAGTCCACCTGTCTGAAGAAGATTGGCTGTTTTAATCCTAAATGTGCGTAATTTTAATACAAAGTACAGGATATTACATGTAGATTATGGAATCACACACATGTCAGTACATGTAATCGGTTTTTGTGGAACGTACGCTCTAACATAACACATTTAAATCTATATATATACATGTATATATATATTTAGAATCTAATGAAGGTAGGAACATCAAAATAAATTACGTTACACTATACAACATCCCCCCCCCTTTTTTTCCCAACAAAAAACTTGATAGAAAAACAACACATCAGAACAATAACAAGAAAGAAAAAAATACACACTAACAAAATTAAACACACAAAAGGGAAAAATAAAAGTAGCTGCATGTAACGTATTCAACAAATCAACGTGGTGACAACAAGTGATAAAGAGACGAAGTGAAGCTAGGTGAACTTTCTTTCAAAAGTAAAGAGGTTCGGTTTCTTTCTTTTTTTATTTATTTTTTTATTTGACTTTTATTCCCCGATTCGGGAACCAAAAAATGCCAAAAAAATCGAGCCACGATTGATTGGTCGCGGCCGCGACAAACGCAGATGCTAGTTCTATGTGTCATTATCAACAATAACCCTTCGTAGATCTAGATCTAGACAGCACACGAGTAAAGTGAACACAACATATTAAGTTTAAGAGCAGCAGCCTTCATAGGCAACACGTCATATCTCTCTAGCGAAAAACTGTTTGGAACTGTAGCATTTCTTTACAAATATTTACTGCGGACATTTTTGGACCGATTTAACCATATTGTATACAAACAATCTTTGGTAGGCCTATACTATAATTATAGATCTATATAATATCCTAAATTTGCGGGAAAGGATGTGATTTCAGAGTGTTCGGAGAAATAGTGCCCAGCTTTATTTTCCTGAACGTTCGGAGAAATAGTGCCTAGCTTTATTTTCCCGAACGTTCGAAGAAATAGTGCCGGCCCAAAAAAAAACTGTCCGGGACCGGAATCGAACCGCTCCAAAAGTAAAAGTCATTGCACAACCTCAAACACAGACGTGCTATCAAATCAGCCATCAGAACTTCCGAGAGAAAGGCAGGTGTAGATTAAGCATAGACACTTCCATCTTTGGTGCCATGCGGTTGTCTATACTTAGATGTAGTCACGTGATTGGAGGGGTATCCTGGTCTGACGTCAAACAAGATGGGCGCCTTACCTAAAAATAGTTTGCGTCTTTTCTACTTTTAATCGCATGTTAGTCGGCGATTGTTAAGATTCCCGCGTTTAATTCCGATATGCGTTTTTCAGGGGGCCACCTCTATTCTCACCCGGGGTGAGAATAGTGCAGGCGAGTCTTTTGGCTATTCTCACCCGGTGCGCCTTCACCGTTATAGCCTAGATCTAGGCCAACAAATTTTGCGTTCACCCTAAACCACAGAATTCTACACTGTGATAACAGAAAAATTGTAGAATTCTGTGCTGTGAACAAACGTTCCATTACAACTGTAGCCTACTAAAAGCGTAATTTTGTCTGTGGGCAGTGGCAGTGGTGAGAGAGAGAGAGAAAAAGAGAGAGAGAGGAGTAGCGCGAGAACTTCCGGGCAAACAAAATGGCGACCCGCATAGTTCGGCTCGATTCAAAAAGTTAAACAGCCGTAGCATCTTTGTAGACAACCAAATTAATTTACTTAAATTTTGTGTTTTAACATCATTTTTTAACTTTGTTTTGGTCAATTTGATCGTCCACACCGATAGACAGTATTCAGAAAGAGACAGAGAGAGAGAGAAGAGGGGAGGAGTAGATCTTGCGAGAACTTCCGGGCGGGTGAGAATAGCCACTTCCTTTTCAGGGTTAGGGTTAGGGTAACTTAAGGCCACCACTATTCTCACCCGGGGTGACAATAGTGCAGGCGAGTCTTTTGGCTATTCTCACCCGGTGCGCGTTCACTGTTATAGTTATAGTTATAGCCTAGATCTAGGCCAACAAATTTTGCGTTCACCCTAAACCACAGAACTCTACACTGTGATAACAGAAAAATTGTTGTAGAATTCTGTGCCGTGAACAAACGTTCCATTACAATTGTAGCCTACTAAAAGCGTACAATTTTGTCTGTGGGCAGTGGAGAGAGAGAGAGAAAGAGAGAGAGGAGTAGCGCGAGAATTTCCGGGCAAAACAAAATGGCGACCCGCGTAGTTCGGCTCGATTCGAAAAGTTAAATAGCCGTAGCATCTTTGTAGACAACCAAATTTATTTACTTTTGTGTTTTAACATCATTTTTTAACTTTGTTTTGGTCAATTTGATCGTCCACACCGATAGACAGTATTCAGAAAGAGACAGAGAGAGAGAGAAGAGGGGAGGAGTAGATCTTGCGAGAACTTCCGGGCGGGTGAGAATAGCCACTTCCTTTTCAGGGTTAGGGTTAGGGTAACTTAAGGCCACCACTATTCTCACCCGGGGTGACAATAGTGCAGGCGAGTCTTTTGGCTATTCTCACCCGGTGCGCGTTCACTGTTATAGTTATAGTTATAGCCTAGATCTAGGCCAACAAATTTTGCGTTCACCCTAAACCACAGAACTCTACACTGTGATAACAGAAAAATTGTTGTAGAATTCTGTGCCGTGAACAAACGTTCCATTACAATTGTAGCCTACTAAAAGCGTACAATTTTGTCTGTGGGCAGTGGAGAGAGAGAGAGAAAGAGAGAGAGGAGTAGCGCGAGAATTTCCGGGCAAAACAAAATGGCGACCCGCGTAGTTCGGCTCGATTCGAAAAGTTAAATAGCCGTAGCATCTTTGTAGACAACCAAATTTATTTACTTTTGTGTTTTAACATCATTTTTTAACTTTGTTTTGGTCAATTTGATCGTCCACACCGATAGACAGTATTCAGAAAGAGACGGAGAGAGAGAGAAGTGAGGGGAGGAGTTGATCTTGCGAGAACTTCCGGGCGGGTGAGAATAGCCACTTTCGTAAACCAGTACAGAAGAGTAAAAATGAAACTATTTACCACTCATGGAGCTCTGGGCACAACAAGTTTTTCGATTTTGCACCTTTCTTCGACTTTTCTCTTTTAGATAGGTTTGTCAAAGTGGCAGCTCTCCTCGATACGGCTATTGTGGGGGCAGCCATCTTTGTTTTTAACCACGCGTCTTTTGTACCCTTTCGACCTAAAAGATCTAGGCCTAGGGCAAGGAGTTTAGAACTAATGGAGCCTCCTCTCTCTCTCTCTTCGCGCCGCCACGAGCAGTACGCCGCGTTGGGGACTTGGGGATCAAATATGGCCGCCGAGTGTGGGCTAAATCTCGAACTGTGGCGGTTCTTTTTATAGAATCTTATCGGGCTGGGCCACGTTGTGGGGGTGGGCGGGGTGGGGGAATGCACGAAAGGAAGAGGGGATGGAGCAGGGATGAAAGAGGAGGGGCGGGCCTTGGGAAGGGACGAAGGAGAATGGGGAAAATTAAATAAAAGAGAGAAAGAGAGATAGAGAGAAAGAGAGAGAGAAAAAGAGAGAGTGAGAGAGACAGACAGACAGACAGACAGACAGACAGACAGACAGACAGACAGACAGACAGAAGAGAAAGAGAGAGAGATTGAGAGAGAGAGAGAGAGAGGGGGGGGGGGGAGAGAGAGAGAGAGAGAGGGGGAGAGAGAGAGAGAGATTGTGATCAACTGACGGGCTGACGGATAATGACAGGGAGAAAAAAAAAAGATTCTGTGTGTGATACGGACTATTCAATTCTTTAAGAGTTTTATGCTATAATCTAGTTTAAAAATCAGAAAGAAGTGTAAAATAAGAAGAGAACTTGTCCAAGTAACATAAAATTATCAAACATACCAAATTATAAAGATAATCTTTCAAGATGCCAAAATATTTAATTATTAGAAATGGATAAAAATATACTTTAAAACTGAATTTAAGATATTATGATTGCATGATTCTAGGCGTGTGCCATAACTAACTTTATGTGTAATATGGGGTGCCCACTACGGATGGGATCGGCCGATCAGACCGATCGCCCGACTCGATCGCCTCAAAAACAAACGTGTTTGTTTTCAGTTTCAGGCGATCGAGTCGGGCGATCGCCCTCGATCGGCCGATCCCGTCCGTAGTGGGCACCCCGTATAAGGAATAGCGAACACAACAGAGGGTCGATGCCAGCTTTATCTGATTGCTAACAGTACGTCTTGGTCTATAAATAATAATATTATTGATTACAATAATTTTGTTTCCTGGTTTTCACAAAGTAGAGCGCACAATGATTTCAATTTTTTTTTAAAAAGAGATAACAGCACCTTTGGAGGTGTGATCGCATGCATGAGCGTGGATGACCTTTGAAGGTTTTCTTTTTTGTTTTGTTCAGTAAAGTATGATATGGAGAGTAACGTTTTTAGTCCCTTATTACACTCCGGGGGGGGGGGGGGGGGATAATTTATCTCAGTGATGACTCTTGTGTATTAAAATTTGATGTTGCTTTGTTTGGTTTATTTTTTAACAGCAGAATCTTAAGTGAACCGGAATTATTGATTGTGGGATCTTAGGTGAAGACTACAACAATAGAATTAAACCGAGTATAGTTCTATCTAACAAGACTCAAACTCTTATCCACCCCACCCAACCCTCTCCCCTCATCTGATATGGTTTGGTGTTTCTTTAACATAGAAAATATTCATCATTATTGTTGTTGAGTATTGATTTCATATTCTAATGGAGCCTCCAGATATCTACATTTAGACAACAGTAGCATCTAATTTGCACACACAATGGAAAACAATATAAATGTATAATATGTATATACATACACACACATAATAATTATATATATATATATATATATATATATATATATATATATATATATATATATATATATATATATATATATATATATATATATATATAAATAATTAAAAAATTGAGTATATCTCGGTCTTTCTGCTGGGGTGTTGTATCCCTTTCAGCCTGGGTTGGCCTTGGCAGGTAGCGCCGGAGCCAGCCTCTTATGAATGTTAATGATCTAAATTGTGTTGCTGGGGGCATAAAAACACTTTCATTCAAATTTTGTAAAAGGAAAACAACTTAACTGTGAAAACTTCGGTCCACTGCAGCATCGTATCGGTTCTTACACTTAAATACAACACAGATGCAAGGCATTTTTACTAATTGACTTGCCTAATCTCAATGACCTCGGAACAAGGAGATTAAAAGTAATGGAGGATGCTCTGTAGGCGGCACCGCACGCCTGATAGGAGCCCTCTCTCGCGGCGGAACTGTGGTCTACCTGCGCTGCGCGAATCCCCCACTCACGCACTGAAATCTAGATAAGAAAGAAGGTTTTATTCCGAGGCAAGGAGTTTAGAACTAATGGAGCCTCCTCTCTCTCTTCGCGGCGCCACGAGCAGTACGCCGCGGTGGGGATCAATATATGGCCGCCGAGTGTGGGCTAAATCTCGAACTGTGGCGGTTCTTTTTATAGAATCTTATCGGGCTGGGCCACGTTGTGGAGGTGGGCGGGGTGGGGGAATGCACGCAAGGAAGAGGGGATGGGGCAGGGATGAAAGAGGAGGAGGCGGGCCTTGGGGAGGGACGAAGGAGAATG
>NW_004797473.1:1036901-1064418 GCF_000002075.1 Aplysia californica | reverse complement strand
AGGGCTGACATCACATTACTAAAATAAGCAGCCAATCAGAAAGATGCGTCATTTCTAAGATTAACGGCATGTGAGGGCCTTGGGCTTGGGCTTGGGCAGAAGAAAGTGGCTCTTCTCACCCGCCCGGAAGTTCTCGCAAGATCAACTCCTCCCCTCTTCTCTCTCTCTCTGTCTCTTTCTGAATACTGTCTATCGGTGTGGACGATCAAATTGACCAAAACAAAGTTTAAAAATGATGTTAAAACACAAAAGTAAATTAATTTGGTTGTCTACAAAGATGCTACGGCTATTTAACTTTTCGAATCGAGCCGAGCTATGCGGGTCACCATTTTGTTTTGCCCGGAAATTCTCGCGCTACTCCTCTCTCTCTTTCTCTCTCTCTCTCCACTGCCCACAGACAAAATTGTACGCTTTTAGTAGGCTACAATTGTAATGGAACGTTTGTTCACGGCACAGAATTCTCTACAGTTTTTCTGTCATCACAGTGTAGAATTCTGTGGTTTAGGGTGAACGCAAAATTTGGTGAACGCGCACCGGGTGAGAATAGCCACAAGACTCGCCTGCACTATTCTCACTCCGGGTGAGAATAGAGGTGGCCTGGGCAGAATTGGGTAAATTGTATAGAAACCCTCCCGTCTCATAAAGGGTATTATTTTGTAGCTCTTTGTAGGTTTTTTAGGGCCCTGCCTGAACACGATTTTAACATTGAAAAACGTCGCAAATGGTTTGTTTAGATGTTACGGCACTTTATTTAAGGGGGAAGACCCCCCCTGAACCCGCCCTACTACACTTTACTACGGCTACGGCCACCTTTATTCTCACCCCGGGTGAAAATAGCGCAGGCGAGTCTTTTGGCTATTCTCACCCGGTGGGCGTTCACCGTTATAGTATAGCCTAGGCCAACCAGTTAAGCGTTCACCCTGAACCACTGAATTCTACACTCTCTCTCTCTATCTCTATCTTATAAAACGTTCTATTACTACTGTTAGTGTTAGCCTAAAGGAAGTGGCTATTCTCATCCGGGATGAGAATAGAAAAACGATCTACCTCTCACCCCGGTTGAGACTTGCCAGCGTAGGCTATTCTCACCCGGTGCGAAACAAAACCTGCTTTTCCTCATTTTGGAATACTGTCTATCGGTGTGGATGATCAAATTGATAAAAGCCAAGAAAAAATTACGTTATAGCACAAAAGTAAGCTAATTTGATCGTCTTCAAAGATGCTATGGCTATTTCATTGTTTGAATCGAGCTGAACTACGCCGGTCGCCATTTTGTTTTGCCCGGAAGTTCTCGCAAGATCTACTCCTCCCCTCTCTCTTTCTCTCTCCCTGTCTCTTTCTGAATACTGTCTATCGGTGTGGACGATCAAATTGACCAAAACAAAGTTAAAAACTGATGTTAAAACACAAGTAAATTAATTTGGTTGTCTACAAAGATGCTACGGCTATTTAACTTTTCGAATCGAGCCGAACTACGCGGGTCGCCATTTTGTTTTGACCGGAAGTTCTCGCGCTACTCCTCTCTCTGTCTCTCTCTCTCTCTCTCCACTGCCCACATACAAAATTGTACGCTTTTAGTAGGCTACAGTTGTAATGGAACGTTTGTTCACGGCACAGAATATAACAATTTTTCTGTTATCACAGTGTAGAATTCTGTGGTTTAGGGTGAACGCAAAATTTGTTGGCCTAGATCTAGGCTATGACGGTGAACGCGCACCGGGTGAGAATAGCCAAAAGACTAGCCTGCACTATTCTCATCGCGGGTGAGAATAGAGGTGGCCTAGCTTAAAAGCGTGCAATTTTGTCTGTGGGCAGTGTAGGCCAGGGCAAAATCGACTTGACTAGTCGACTGTGAGCCCAAGATCGACGCTCTGACCCTCATCTATCAGTCATCGTGACTCTCGACTCTCGGTTACCTAACCTTGTCTTGATCAAGACCAGCCTCCCCTGCCCTTCAACGGAGAGTCGTCAACGTTTGTGGTGGGGTGGGTGCGGCAAAGTTCAGGGTCCCCACAGGGTCGGGAAATCGGGAAAAAGTCGGGAATTTTGAGATAGGTCGGGAAAAAGTCGGGAATTTTGTGATGGGTCGGTAAGTCGGGAATGGATAGGGCCTGTGTAATGTGCAGCTATCTAGACTGTATGGTTGATGAATCCTAAAGAGGAAAAACATAATTGAACCGCTGTGACGGAAGTGTATGTGTGACACCGAGGCTCGATCGGGAAGAATCAAGATCTGCTTTCGTTACCACCCAGAAATTTTTCCGGTAATAGTCTGATAGATAACGCAACATTTGTAACATGCAGGTTGTGCATTATGAACGCTGTGTCGCCTTGAAAATAAATCAATATTAAAAATTGCCCTCTGCTGTCGCTTGTGAAAAAAAAGAAAAAGAAGTATAAATACAAGCGTCTTGACAGGTTCGCCCTTGTGACAGGTCAATGAAGCTGTGAGTACCGGCGGTCTGAGCGCTGTGAAGTGTAGGACTCCTTTATAAGATACACTCGTGGAAGGGGATTGGGGGGGGGGGGGGGGGGTTTGAAGGCAACGCTAGAGGATTAAAACTGAACTTGGAGAAGCGCGTGTTGGTGCAGGCCTTGTGTGGATTCAGGATCCGTGTTGCCTTGTTATTGAACTAAAGTGTTGTGTGGATTCAGGATCCGTGTTGCCTTGTTATTGAACTAAAGTGTTCGCGTTTCATTGGATGGGGTGATTGTAATTTATATCTATTTTATTAGCTTTCTGTTCAAGATTGGCAGATTTTCAGTGTCACTGCATCTTGCGCCGCCCCCCAGTTCTTACACCTCTCACACTGAAGGTGTACTTGAGCCATTCTAGTTATTACTCTACTTTGAGTTGCAGCAATGGTTTTCGTCTACACGTTTATTATATGAATCGTGACGCCCAGACTGGTTATTGACAGTCGATTTTCTAGTTCTAGGTCTTTTTTCAGGCTCAAAACAGGATTCATTTTTTTAATTATAGGGCCTATAGTTTGTTATGTTGGCTAATATGATGAGGGGAAAATATAAATAAGTAAGAACAGACTGAAATACCAAATTCTCTCAAGATCCCAGTGCCACACTGACATGTTGTTGACTGGATATAATGTACCTACATGTGTGTGTGTGTGTGTATTCACAAACATATACATGTATTATATTAGATATAAATGGAGCACACGCTTTCATTGTTATGTAACGTGTTCCTGGAAAATGGATGAGGCCCCTCCCTTGGAAATTGAGAAGCTGGGTTGGCAGTCACCCAGTATTATAGTCATCTATTGTTTGAAGATTACTACAAAATGTACATTTGCATTCATTTATAGACATTTTGACTATTTATCATTGATAGATTGGCTTTTTTGGGGATCATTTTTGACGCGCAGCGGCCTGATTTTTTCCTCGAATTGGGGTCTTGAAAAAAATTTGGGGGTCTTGAAAAAATTTTCCAGGATTTCGTGGGGACCCTGAAAGTTAGAGCAAGCCAAGAAAAAAAATTTTGATCAAGACCTAGGCCCAAGTGTGTGTGTGTGTGTGTAGCAATGCCCACCAAGCGCATTTTGTTCTGCCGATTTTTGGCCCCCGCCGCGGGGGTGTTTCGTGGGACGCACTAACGCAAAGGTTGTTGTCTTCAACTCGCTCTCACGCCGCTTCTCGTGAATGAATATGAATGAAACTTGGCAGCCAATCAGAAAAGAGGTCAATCTCGTAGTATGCAGTTTGACAACATTACAAGAGGAAGACATGACGATTGTGGTTCTATAGATCTTGGGCCTGCCAAGAAAAGAAAACTCTGAAGAGAGCTTGATTTTTTCATCTGACTTGTTTATTTGTACATGTTGTGGATTTCAGTTGAATATAAGCTGTCAAGCTTTTTAGATCTAGAATCTAGATTCAAACTGTTATAGTATTATAATAAGGATTCTACATATTATGGTGCAAACCGACACATGCAGAAAAAAAAGTTGAACATTAACTGTCAAGTTTTATAGATCTAGCTGTTATACTACTGTTGTGGATGTACAGTATCAGTACAAAGGAGAAAGCATGTCTTTGGATTTATATGGATTAACACGAGCAGAAAATTATGTATGCAAGATATGTTTTTTTCTCACTTATTTTCTTGTTAAATTTAGGCTTGAACAGCCTGAAATGACATACTTAGGATGCCCTGAAACCCAAAAATCTCAAATATATTATAAGGGTGTCGCCGTCCTCCTTCAACCCCCTGCCAGGGCGGACCCGAAAATCCTCGAAAAATGACATCAGCTGCTGGAAGCTCTGAAGAATAGAAAACTTTGACTGGCATGCACTTTCAATGTAGGCCCTACCCAAAACTTCCTGCTCACAACTTTTTCACAACACATCCATTTCCTTCCATAACGACTTCAAGTGCCAACTAATATTATTCCCTGTTGCTGTGTTGAGAGTTTCATGAAATCCTACCTGGACATGATTGGATGATGATAGTTTTCTAGATCTATCAGTATCAGCCTCTCCAAAACTGCACTCTCCTTTGATTTACCACATTCTCCGCATGCTGAGAATAAAACGTGATCTGATGATTGGCCTACACATCTGATCATTCGACTGGTGACCTTGGAAAAACAAAAGTATTTGTTTTTTATGGTCATACTCGAATTTGGTCAAATTTTACCATGATGGTAGCTCAATGGATACACGGAGAAGAATTTGGCTGGCCCTGACTCGATTCGACTGAATTTGATTAGTTATGTGCGCCAGATATAAGTGGTCTTTAGTTGTGTGCTGCTGATGGGTTTTTGCCATCATGTTCTAAACCGCATCGAAGCTGTAACCCTTAAAAGATCTTTGAAAATTTACCTTTTTCTTCCTGCCTGCATCCTGTTTGAGGCATCATGTTGTGCATTCTTGCCCTATGTTGCCTCCAGGATAGGGCTGGGTCACGAGCGCGAGAACGGAACTGAATCGCCACGCTTCCCTGCGGAACGCGATTCACTTCAGCGAAACGCGGAACAGTATCGCCAAACGATTCCTGATTCACTCCCCTGTCGCTGTCACCACCTTGTGGCTTGTTTAACCTACTTACTGCTGAGTCGAGTCACGAGCGCAAGAACGGAACGGAACGGAACACTTAGTATGATTCCCCTTATTTTACAAAAGATGGTATAGTCCAACCCCCCTATTAAAACAAAATGAACGGGGTCCAACCAATAGATAAAAGGAATTGTATAGAGCCATTGTTTTAGCGAATTATGGGGTTGGGGGGGGGGTGGATTTATGGGGGTCACTAATTGAGGTCAGTTGATAGAGCAGCGCAACAAAGGGTGTGGGGCGGAGAGGATGGCGGAACAACAAGAGTGGGACTCGCGCTCGCCAAGAGGCGTTGATATGACACTGTTCCGTTGATACGATACTGTTCCGTTTCAGTCAGTGTTCCGCCACAGCTCCACGAGCGCTTGCGTACTCGCGATTCATTGAAGCCGACTGAATCGCGAATCGCCACTCTCAAATTTGATGAGCAGGATCCAGCCCTACTCCAGGAACATGATGCTTAACTTTGTTATAATATATATAAAACTCATACTGGCTTTTGCATTTTGTGAATGCTGAAAGGTTAGCTTCTGTTTTAATTCTCCTTTTTTGTCCTCAGAAAAGCTTGAAGGTGTACGTGAACAGACTGAACACAGTGGAGAATATTGTGCCGTATGAATACCATCAGTAAGTGCTTTAGGTTCTTCTGAAAATTTGAGGGCTAGTACCTGTTTGTTTTTTAATGAACACTAGAGTACTAGGAATTTGGAGAACACTACTATTTATTAATAGTAAGTGCACCCCCTTTCAACTGTTTATTGTTTTTGTTCTTTGGTTTATCACGTTCTCAAAGACAGTAATGTCATGAAATTGTATCTTCTGATAGACATTTCTTTACTTCCATTGAATGAATTGACATTAATTTTAAATATAAGAATGTAGTCGTATGATATGTGAACATTTAGTTTAGTTGACCTTGGTTTACTTTTGGAGTGGATTAGTATGTTAGGTATTGTGCCCTTCTGTTTCTGTCTTTAGAGGAATATATTTATGTAAATGTATGATTATTTATGGCTTTGAATATTGCACAGTTTATTGTAAATTGGCTCCTTTTTTTTTCCTTTTTTTTTCCCCCCTCAGTTTTGATTTTTGCGTTCCGGACAAGGATGTTGCCAACTCTCCGACAGAAAACCTTGGACAGGTGGTCTTTGGAGAGAGAATTAGACCATCCATGTACAGTGTAAGTTGTGTTGTTGTATATAATGTTGCAAATTTACTTTCAAGTGAACTTCTGTTCTTCTGTTACTTGCAATAAGATAAGTTGTATGAGAAGCTAATAAAATCAAGTTCCTTGAATCGTTTTAAGCTTGCCCTGTGTGGATCTGAATCCAGATGTAACCTGACAGTAGCCTGTGGCAGATCTTTACCCCGGGGCGGTGCCACTGACTGAAGTGTCTTTAGGCCATTCCCAAAGGGGGATATTTCTCGTTCTAATGCACAGTAGAATTGTAAATGGGCTGATCCTACAATGTCTTGATCATAACTGTGCCTGAACTATAACAGGGAACTGCTGCTTTTTCTTTCCTAATCCTTTCTATCGTCATTTTCCTCTATTTCTTTTTTATGTTTGTCACACTCTTGTGACCCGCTGTTTCTGGGGTGCCTTGACAGTCGAAGCAGACTTTGTGCTGTTGAAACTAGAGAGGTGAGCAGAGTAGGTCTGATTCCCTGTTTGGACTTCTCTGTTGACATCCACCCCTTGGCGCTCGTATGACCTTATGCTGTTGCGACCGCCGTTAGCCACTGCTTAAGGTCATATGAGCGCCAAGGAGTCATGGTTCCCCTGCAACAGTGCCACTGAATAAAGCTCTGTTGACTTCCTGCAGTGGGGCATATGAGCAATTGCCAAAACGTGAGACTCTTGAGACTCAGTGGTGCAACATTTTTTTTTTTTTACCAATTTGACTCTCTTTTCTGTCAGTCACAGATTGACATTTAGTGCTCATATTCCTAGAGTATCAGAGCAAGGAGATGTACGGTTTTGGAGATATGGGTCTATTGGTTTGGCAACCACTGTATTTCTTGTATGTAACAGTGATGACAAAAACAGACAAGCAGCAAGGCCAATTATGGACTTTAAATTCCATTTGTTTAGTAAACAAAGACTTTGTACACTATGAACTCCATTCATAATGGTAATATGAATGACAAGCTTTGTAACGATGACGCAGTTCACAGAACATGTCATCATTGTTATGTACAAGAAAGGATACACATTGGACATTATCATTGACAACATATCACAATAGTGAAAGGCTGTACAAAAAATACAGTTATCAAAGCCTCAGTACCAGAAAAACACATGTGTAAAACAATTTTTAAACTAATATGAGGCAAAAGCACAAAATCAATTGAGCTGACCTGTACATAACAGTGATGACAAACATGACTTGTACATAACAATGATGACACAATGTACAGGAAAAGACAAAAGTCTTGCCTCCAGAGAGAAAAGTGCACTTTAAGAATTTTTAAAAAAAAGGGAGAGGTTTCTTTTGCTTTGAAACAGATATCAGGTCATATCAAAGACAGTGGACGATCACAATTATGTTGCTAATTATGACAAACAGTACTCGTACATAACAGTGATGACAAAACATACTGGGAAAAGGTAAAATCATGCCTACAAAGAACAAATTTGCACCAAGAGATACACAGATCAATAAAGGCGTATTTTGCTTCTAAATGAATCTTGCATGTATGAAATATATGTTGAAAACTTATTGATTTTAGCAATGATGACAAATATTACTTGTACATAACAATGATGACACAATGTATTGGAAAAAGGTATATCATACCAACAAAGAACAAATGTGTATTTTTGAGTTAGACAGATAAACAAGGACATGTTTGTTTATTTGTTTGAGTAAAGAGAGCACACATTACTTTAAAAATGTTTGCTCTTAGGACAATGTAATTTCTAGTACGTCAGTCAGTCTTGTACGGCTGCATGACGACACCCCAAACGTCATCACTGAGCACAAAAGCTAAATCTATAACCACAGAAATGATCCATCTCTCGAAGTTTGTTCACACATCAAACTCTTGTTCCAGGAATCCAGTGTAAACACCGCAATTTCACTAAAATATTCAACAGAGTAGCCTAAAAACACGCAAAAGAGCCCAGTACGTCACATTCAACGCAAAATTCTTGTGCGTCACCGGACGCTGAAGGCAATGACTACTTTCGTTTTTCTGTTTCCCCCGTTGCTTCCGTTGTTCTGGGGAAAACAATTATATCCGGGCACTGTTGATGACCCGTTCAAAACAAAAGTGGGCGAAATTCGGACTTCCGGCACGTCGGAAATTGACGACAAAAACGGCGAATGTTAAACAGCCGACCGAAATCGTCGATCTAGGAACCCGATGTTCCCTTCGCGCATCGCGGCTTTTGAAGTATTGAATAAACGACGATAGACAAAAAGATTTAACCAGCTACGGTGATTCTACTGAAAAATAATGGTGTTTTCTGAAACACCTAGTCCGTGACGACACGACAGACGCACAAGTAATCGGAATTGTTCGTCTATTTTCAAACAAATAAACCGATTTCTTGAGCAAGTTAACCTTTCTCAATGACAAATAGCATAGGATCAAAGCACACGAAAAAAAACCCCACCCAAAAATACTAAATTTTGGACATTCTTGGAAGTTTGCATTGGTGTGCTCAAAATGACACTCCAGGAATCACTAAAAAACGAACATTTTTGGCACAAAATTTACAAACTCAAGATTATAAAGCTGACATGGGGTCTGAGACTGCTAATGCAGGTTCTACATCCTATATTTGATGTGTGTATACGTTTTGGAGGAATAAATACTAATGCATCACATTTTATGCACACTAATGTGAAATGTGTGTGTTTTTCCCCACGTTTTGGCAATGGCTCATATAAGACATACAAAACTGCCCTGGATGAGCAAAGAAAGGTATACAAAAAAATGCTGTCCTTGCTTTGTTTTATTTTTTCTATTTTTTTCTTCTTGCAAAGGGTTTGTTTTTGGTCTTGCATAACTTACTGATGGATTTGGTTCCATGTTCCAGATGAGCTTCAACAAAGATGTTATGTGTAAGACAGTCTGTAACAGGACGTACACTCCGGGGGATAAAGTCTCACAGGACAAGCTGTCCTTCCTCAAGCGAGGCATCGACCTCAACTATCAGCACCACTGGTAGGTTCCAAGAGTTTGATTGAATTACTCCTACTCAAATTACAAAGTCGTGTTCATTGCATCAGGATATCTCTCTCTTCCTTCTGCTACTGTGACGTCATAAGTGGTCAGCGATGCCAACAGCACGCTGGAACTCTATACTCGCTCGAGGGTCCTTGTAAAGTGCTGATCGTGGGTCCCTGATATGTCCCAGCAGACGTGTTTGGCACTCCACAACATAATTATGTTGGCATCGGGATAGAAAGCACTTGACAGATTTACAGATTTGCTGTGACTGCTGAACTCTTTTGAATGTGTATGAACATGCCGTTTTTACTATTCTAATGTAGTTTCTGTTTACCACTCTTGTTTATTTACGGAACTTGCAACACAATTAGGTCTTGGAGTGCTGAAGATTAGAGGTGTTACTAGAGAGTAACAAGTACCAAAAAAAAAGGAGGAGAAATATGGATGTTACAAGTTTGACGAGGAAAAAAAAAGACACAAACCACACCAAGGCCCAATCAAACAGCCATATTTTGCTCTTGCGTTCTCCGAATTAACACTTTGCTGTCACACAGCCAGCAGTACAGAATACCCCATCTGGCCACCCAGCCAGGAGAGTGACTGCAACGGACTTCTCGGGCCTGGTGCAGAACTGCGCCAGGTGACCGGAACGGACGATTTTCACTTGCACATTATTGCGGCAAGTGACTGCAACGTGTTAAGAATGATTGTCATAGCATTTATATGTATATTTTCTGTTCTTTCACTCATATGTGAATGTCTGTGCTGCATTAGGTTTGGAATGTACTAAGCTCTCCTTATCGTCTTGTTTTAGGATCCTGGACAACATGCCCATCACCTGGTGCTACAAGGTGGAGTCTGGGGACACCTACTGCTCCACGGGCTTCCCCATCGGCTGCTACGTCACCAAGTTTGGAAACAGGAAGGACACTTGCATCACACAGGTTAGTGTGGGCGGTTGGACACTGCTACTGGTGCTAGCTCCTATGTTGTTTCCTTCGTTTCCTTCTATCTGTTTGGGGGTTCTCATTACAAAAGCTGGTTTGTGGAGGAAGCAGTTGTTGGAAGGCCTGTCTCCTGCATTGGTCGCTTTTAAGGACAGGCAAGCTAACCCAGATTTCAGAGGTTTCAAGAAATCTTGACCTACACCAAAAATGGGCCTTGCACTACCTAAGGAGAAGTTTGGTTTCTTTGGTTTGTATATTTGTTTGGTTATAGAGAAACTCTCCTTGTCTTTTAAGGAAACTGAACAAGGGTCCAAAAACTTTACCTTTGATTTTCTCAAAACAGCATTTTTTGGGATAGCCCCTTTGTGCTTAAAGTGACCAATTAGCCTTGCTGGGTTGTTGTTGTTGTTTTTTTTGGGGGGGTGTCTTTTGCTAGTGTTAATTAATTATCAATATCATATCAATGTGTTTAACTCACACAAACAGGTGCAAACATATATTTGCAGCAACCTTGTGCAAAGAGTGTGTCTTTTTGGTGAGGAGCACTGTATGCGAAGATTGGCCTCAGTATGGATGTATTTCTTCTTATACGCGCAGCACATATCTTTTGCCTTTGCTAGTACAGCTATAGAGACCATAATTCAGATTGTCTGAAAGTCAGCTGGTCTATATGTCTTTCCCATTTATTTCAGCACAGTAAGTATTGTATCGGTTCTAATCCTAGACTGTGTGTGGGTGCTTGGCAAGTGCTCTGGTGTGGTTTGCTTCTACTTTCTATCGAACATCTATTGTCCTGATCTCTCCCCCTTCTTTTTTTGTGTTTATTACTCTCTTGTAACACCTTTAATCTTCGACTCTTATATGACTTGATTGTGTTGCTAGTTCTGTAAAACGCTTACTAAAACTAAAACCTTTACTGTGCTCTCTTGTACTCAGGATATTTTGAGTATTTTTTATGGGCCCCCCCCCCCCATTTCTTGGCTCTGTCAAAATGGACATGTTGAGGGGGGGGTGGGGGTTGTTTGTTTTTATTTGACTGTTGTGAGACAGTTTCGATGTGTCCGTTCGTGATTCCCTGTGGTTTGTTTCTCTGGTTGGTAGCCGAGCATGACCAAGATGGACACGTACTACCTGTATAATCACGTGGACATCTTCGTGGAGTACCACCCTCTGTCCGACGAGGACTGGAGCGCCTCACACGTCGGCACCGGCGGGAGAATCGTTTCTGCGAAACTCATACCCAGAAGGTAAAATGGTATTTTGGGGGTGGCTGGCGGGTGCTCTAGTGTGGTTTGCTTTCTTTCCTATCAAGCATCTATCGTCCTTTTCTCCCCTTCTTCTTTTTTTTGTTTTTGACTCCCTTGTAATACCTCCAATCTTCGGCACTCATATGACCTTATTGTTGCAAGTGCCGTAAAACTCCTTCTAAAACTAAACTAAAATGGTATTTTGTGTTTAAAAGTATATCGTACTTTGGTTGAAGTACCTTTGTTGTAATAATGAAAATATGACATCAATTACATGAAAACATTTCTGGTGTTTATTCTTCATTTTATTTGTAATTTTAAAAAAGAATTCCAAATAGTTAAATAGTAATGCATTCTTGGTGGGTGGTTGGCGGGTGCTCTGGTGTGGTTTGCTCCTTCTTTCCTATCAAACATCTATCGTCCTTATCTCCCCTTCTTCTTTTTTATGTTTGTTACTCTCCTGTAACACCTCTAATCTTTTGGCGCTCATATGACCTTATGCAGTTGCGAGTGCCGTAAAACTCTTAGTAAATGCATTCTTGAGGAGGAACCTGGGTTCTGAGGACTTTCATAAGAATGGGCCTGATTAAGTATAGTTGTAACAGTTGTTGTCTGCATGATATAAAAGGGTTAGATAGATTTAGTTGTCAATAAGATTTATGCTTTTGTAAACTCTACCTTTGGACTTACGTAAAACTGTTTTGCTCGTTTACTTATAAAACATATAAAACAACGCGCTTAATTAAGTTTGCAGATGACTCCGCTATTATTGGATTAATAAACCTTGATGAAAAGGAGTATTTCGAAGAAATATGTATGTTTTTTAAATAGTGCAATTCAAATTTTCTAAAAGTGAACCTCTCAAAAACAAAGGAAATGATTTTTGATTTTAGAAGAGAAAAACCAACAATACCACCACTCGTAATTGAATGAGAAACTATTGAAATCACGGACTCATACAAATATCTTGGCCTTACAATAGACAACAAATTTACATAGCAAAACAACGTAAACAATATCGTTAAAAAGGTAAATCAGAGGCTGTACTTTCTGAGGAAACTAAAGTCTTTCAATCTGAATCCATCCATCCTTCATATATTCTACACCACCACAATAGAAACTTTGATAAATTTTGGTATCACTTGCTATGGTAGCAATTTGGAAAGGCAGCTCATTATAAAAATAAGTTGATAAGAAAGGCATCAAGAACAATTGGTAGAGACCTAAGTAACTTTGAATATCTGCACACGACAAACGTTCTAAAAAAGGCAGAAATAATGCTTAGTGACCATACCCACCCACTGACATCGGAACTTCAACTATCGACCCGCTGTAAACGATACATTTCCAAAAAAACAAGAACAGACAGATATAGAAATTCATTCGTACCAACTGCAGTGAGGTTACTGAACACACAGTGCTACAAATGAAACAGAGAGAGAGAGAGAATGTTTTACGGAGCGGGTTGTCCCAGCACGTGAGACATGTATTTACTTGGCCTAATGTCCTGTCTTGTTGTGTGTTTGCGTGAGTGCACCTTTAAGTCTAACTTTTGTAACGTCTACTGCCATTGTTAACGACCAAGACAAATTTCTCCCTACGAGATAAATAAAGATTGTCATAGTCATTGTCTGTATCCACCAGTGCGGTGAATGAGTGGTTGCTCTTCTGCTCGCTCACTCTGTCCTCAGTCCAGGGGAAAGTTTTTTTAATAGACGTATGATAAGAAAGAAGGGGAAAATCTCACAAGAGCATCTGCCAACACTCGTGTAGTGAGTTTATTCTAGGGCCGTTCAAGCATGTGACTTCTTAGTCTAATCTCAAAGAAGCAAATGTGTCATGGCGTGGTGGAATCAGACAGTCGTCAATTTTTGGGCATGTGAAGTTATTTGCATCATCTGAAAGCTGATTTATTTGACTTGCTTCTAATGAAATACTATCCATCTATCTTAAATAGAGCTCAAAATATTTGCGATTGAAGAAAGTGAGGTTGGCTGGTTTCAGTGGTGAAATTAGTGAGAAAATGGCTACCAAAGTCTTGTAACTCCAATAGCTAAACAGTCCTTGAAATTCACATGGAAATGTGTTTATATATGCACATAAAAGAAGTTGGGCTAAAAAAATAAAAATTCATTAAAAACGTTCAAACATGCGGGAAAAAGCTTGTTTTTAAGATTTCAGTATTTTGACAAGCGCCTGATTTCACCAGGCTGCGTCACAAATCATGTTACATGATATAACATGTCATATGATGTCCTTGTGTCCCCAGCATCAACCACCCAGACCAGGGCAGTGACTCGTGTAACAAGGGCGGTGTGCTGGGCTTCACTGGTGGCAAGCTGGACGAGAAGCTGATCATCAGATACACCTACTCTGTCAAGTGGAAGGTTTGTCTGCTTAGGACTTGGTTGTGTTTAGCCGTGGATTTTATCTTGTTGTTGCTTTGTGGGTTTGTTGGGGGGGGGGGGGGGTTAAGAGGGGTTCCCATTTCTGAGAAGTGGTTGGTGGGTGCTCTATTGTGGTCTGCTCCTTCTTTCCTCTATCAAACATCCATCATCCTTATCTCTCCTTTTTTTTTTTTTGAGTTTGTTACTCTCTTGTAACACCTCTTATCTTCGGCATTTGTTTTACCCTATTGTGTTGCAAGTGCCGTAAAACTTACCTTTTTTTAAATTTTTTTTTATACTAAAAACAAAAATCTGAGAAGCAATGAACTATCCTTGCAATAAACTTACTGTTTTATTAGAAACAAGATGGATTTGATGGGGTTTAGTTGATTTATTTTTTTGTGACTGTAAATGACGTAGTGGTGCACTATGCGTTAGCTTTGCCAGCTTGCCGTATATATCGAGAGTCAACTGTGAGGCCTAGAGTCAGTAGTGTAGCCCCACCCATGGCACGCCACTGCTAAGCTTCTCGTACAGTAATCGACCAGACCTATGCGCCGATTCTTCTTTCCTGTTGTGGAAGAACCGGTCACCAATTGTTCTGGTACATGCTTTGTGAACTCAGTGATGATGTGTGGATGTTTGGTGGCACCCTAGTGGGGTTGGGGGGCTCTCGTGGCCTTGAGGTTAAGGTGTTGGCCTCTCATTCAAAGGTCCAGGGTTCGAATCTGGGTAGCAACGGAAAAATTTTCTTCTCTAAAATTGTCTCCTTTCACCTCCTTTCCTGCTCTCTAGCAATGTTCTGTTGTCTGCTTTCTTTTCCACTCTCTGCCCCACCCCCTCACCTCTTTTGCCCCCTTCTCTGGGCTCCTGACTCTTTCTGCAGCCTTTCTACTGCTTCTTGGTTCCTCCAAACTGCTGTCTTTCTGTCACACCCCTGATCATCTGGTAGGAAAGATCTACACCTAGCCTTCTCGGACAAGGGCGAAAAATCTCGGAGGGCCCGTGTGTTTGTTGCGCACGTTAAAGATTCCTTGGTGGTCTAAAATCGATAAGAGTAGGCTTCGGCCGCCACCCGGGCAAAATTCAAAATTTCCAACCAACTGAAAATATTAGGTGTGACCCGCGCGCTCATATGACCTTATGCAGTTGCGAGCGCCGTAAAAACACTTACCTAGTGGAATAGTTGTCGGTTTCTGCCAAAACTTGGGTATTTTCTTGCTGTTCCCCTGCAATACAGTTAACTTCCAACTCATCTCAATGCTCAACTTTGTGGGTGGTTGGCGGGTGCTCTGGTGTGGTGTGCTCCTTCTCATCCTTATCCTTCGTCCTTCTTTTTGTGTTTTTTACTCTTCTGTAACACCTCTAATATTTGGCGTTTACATGACCTTATTGTGTTGCAAGTGCTGTAAAACTCTTACTAAAACAAAGGAAAGTAAGACAACCAGAGCTGCTTGTAACGGAGTACTTTACATTACAATTTTCAGTACTTTTACTGTACTCTGGTACATTTTTGAGAACCAGGGCTTTTAATCTACTCCGATACTTTTTATAAAAGTACTTTGAGTATTTTTAATGTATATTTTGAGTACTTTGCTAGCGACTTCGTTGTGTTTTGGGGTGGTTTTGTGAATTTTTCTTTTTTGTTTATTAAAGAGGGGTTCTTGTGTTTCACGCACTCATATAACCTTATGCAGTTGTGAGTGCCATAAAACTCTTACTAAAACTAACAAACAAAAGAGGAGTTCCTTTCTCTGAGAAGCAATGAATTGTCCTTGCAATAAACTACTGTTTTATTAGAAACAAGATGGATTTGAAGGGGTTTTTGTAGGTTTTTTTGTCTTGGCTGTAAATGATGTAGCGATTCTATGCGCGAGCTGAACTGGCTTGCCATATATACCAAGAGTCAGTTGTGAGGCCTAGAGTCAGTAGTGTAGCCCCACCCATGGCACGCTACTGCTAAGCGTCTCGTACAGTAATCTACCAGACCTATGCCACGATTCTTCTTTCCTGTTGTGGAAGAATCGGTCACCAATTGTTCTGGTATATGCTTTGTGAACTCAGTGATGATGTGTGGATGTTTGGTTGGCACCCTAGTGGGGTCTGTTTTTCCCTGTTTCTTTTAAGTGTTAGAAGTGCAATAGTTTTTCGTTTTCTTGCCAAATATGGGTATTGTCTTGCTGTTCCCCTACAGTACAGTTAACTTCCATCTCGTCTCAACGCTGAACTTTGTGGGTGGTTGACGGGTGCTCTGGTGTGGTGTGCTCCTTATCGTCCTTATACTTAGTCTTTCTGTATTTTTTACTCTTTTGTAACACCTCTAATATTTGGTGTTAACAAGATCTTATTTTGTTGCAAGTGCTGTAACACTCTTACTAAAACAAAGGAAAGTAAGACAACTGCTCCACTGTGCTGCCTTGTTGTGAGCTTGATGGTCGTGACCTTCCCTTTCAGGAAAACACCAAAATTAAGTGGACGTCCCGCTGGGACTACATCCTGGAGTCTATGCCGCACACCAACATCCAGTGGTTCAGGTAGGTTGTCCAGTTGGTGGGCTCTGAGTGATGTTATACACACACATACACACACACACACCCCCTGACACGTCTTTTTCAGGCCTGCCAATCTTCCCGATTTTATCGGGAATTTCCCGAATCAGATGCGCTCTTCCCGACAGCGGTCTTGATTTCCCGATTTCGTAGCGAGCTATATTGTAACAGCTAGACACATACCTGTTCGCCCGTTCTACGAACGGTGATATAGTGATAGGAAAGCCCAACAGAGTGGACAATTTCAACTTTTATGTGCTCTTGATATCTAAGAGACAATGTTGGGTTGTACGGAACAACGAAAGAGTTGTCTACACGGACCTCGGAACCACGTACTTTCACCGTCTAACCGCACTTCTGTTCTTGCGAACTACTCACACGCACGAAGAAGCACATATGAAACAGAAGTAGTCCCCAGTAAAATATGAAATGGCTAATGGCAGAGTGAACACATCTAAGAGTTTTGATTTACCTGAAAAACCTGAAAGATCAAAAGGTAGTTTGAACTTTGAAAATGTGCCCTTGTAACCCTTTGGGACAAGTCTTGTCTGAATCATACTTTTGTAGATTTTATGTTAAAAGGGTATACTGACCCTACGAACGGGCTTAGCTCCATTATAATAAGATTATTTGCTCAAACATGACGGATGAAATTGATGATACCGGAGCCTGTGTGAGACTAAAATATCCAGATTAGCCGCGTGTCCGTTACTGTTTGGCGGTTCGGCTACATATAATGCTCAAGTAAACCTGGCAACGCAATTTGTGCGCTACATTTACTCGATCCCGACTCAGTGTTGCCTCATTGGCCATAAATGAGGAGATCTTCGTGCTGATTTTCCCTATTTTGCATTTTCTAAAGTTGGCAGGCTTTGCCAACGGTCTTGAATTTCCCAAGGCTGCCCCCTTCCCCAGGGTTGTGCTGCTGACTGAAGTTGTCTTTAGGCCATTCCCAAAGGGGGATATTAACATGTTCTTATGCACGGTAGAATTGTAAATGGGCTGATTTATCTATGTCATGCTCATACTGTGCCGGAACAACATATAGGGAACTGCTGCTTTTTCTTTCCTCATCCTTAGTATTGTCATTTTTCTTCTACTTTTTTTATATGTTTGTCACTCTCTTGTGAACTGCTATTTTCGAGGTGCCTTGATTAGCAATGCCAATGAAAATTTAAATTTTCACTTTAGCCCCTTTTTTTTTTTGGTACCTAAGAAAGAATTTTCAATTCTAAGAATTATGCTTCTTGAATTTTGAGAATCGGTTCATAAATAAAAAAAAGTTATGGGGTTGTAAAGGTAGGCAAAATATGGATGACCCACATATAGGAAAATACTCCTAAAAAGTGGACCACGCAGTAGCAGATTCTGTAAGAAAATCGACGATATCTCGGTAACTAATCGGAGTGTTCGAGAGAAACTTGGCTACCCGATGTGTTTTTGAGTGTAGAAATCATTTCTGCAGTCAGATTTACTACCAATTTCGTAGTTATTTTGTTATAATTAAAATTGTGGTGTACATATTACGATTTTGCGAAAAAGGGGTGTCAGGATGAGTCCATTTTTTTTATAGCATCGTATCACAACATAGGATCTTTAAGAATATATGTCGGCAGCGTGACTAAATATTTGCAAAGCTTTTTATGATGACTTTAGACCATGCCAACCGTAAAAGATAAGTTAATTCAATCTAGCATGCCGTACAATTAAAAATTATTTTTCCCCGTTGAGACACGAACACCCCGAGACGAGATAACCTCGCCTTGGAATACCCCCATTGCGATGTTACAGGGGAATAGAGAAAAAAACGACCGGATGCGCGCGCCCGCCATTGCCCTATTTCAAGTGACCAATGAACGGGCCCGGAATAGTCATGCGGGGATTTGTAGGTCACATACATTTGTCACGAGAGTGAGGGGAAAATGGCCGGTCTCCGTGCGAAGCCGCTTAGGATAGGAGGGTAGTCGTGCATTTATGATCGGGTCTAAACAACTGCTTGACACAGAACGTTCAAATTTGAGCACACTATAGAGGATAGATAGATCTATTACCATCTCGGCGTTGAAATTCAAACTCCTTATAGTTTTCGGTGTACACGATACGAAAGTGTTCCCGACACCAAAAGTATAGGTTAATTTATGTGTACAAACTTCAACGTCCACATATCATTAGTTTGCCCTATTTTCTGATTGGTTGCCGAGTTTCATTCGGATTGGTTCGGAAATAGAGCAGACCGAGGTTGACAAAGTAAGTCACCTACGCTTCGGCCGGGTCCGCAAAATCGCCCGTAAACGGGGACCAAATTTTCGCCTCGCGGGAAAGCCCGATTGGCATTGCTACCTTGATAGTCGAAGCAGACTTTGTGCTGTTGTGGCTAGAGGGGTGAGCAGAGTAGGTTTGGTTCCCTGTAAGGACTTCCCTGTTGACATCCACCCCTTGGCGCTCATATTACCTTATGCAGTTGCGAGCGCTGTAAAGCCCTACTAAAACTAAAACTAGTTTTGTATGTTCCACATGATTGTTTTTATGTTCCTGTTCCAAAATGTGGATATTGATATTGTGTTTCACAACATTGTTATTGTGTTTTACAATATTGCTATTGTTAAAGTGTTCCACAGTAGTGTTATTGGTTTCTTGTTCCACGCCATTGTTTTTGTTATTGTTTTCTACAAGATTGTTAAAAGTAATCCACGTGACTGGTTGGCGGGTGCTCTGGTGTGATTCGCTTCTTCTTTCCTGTCAAACATCTGTCATCCTTTTCTCCCCGCTTTCTGTTTTGTGTTTGTTACTCTCTTATAAAACCTTTAATCTTCAGCAATTGTATGACCTCATTGTGTTGCAAGTGCTGTTAAAAAAAACTTACACAAACAAAAACCACAATGTAAAATTGATTTTATTATTGCGTTCCACAATAGTATTATTGGTTTTGTGTTCCAAACTGTTTTTGTTATTGTTTTCTACAATATTGTTAGATGAGTTCCTCAACATGCTTGAAAATTGTGTGTGTGGGTGGTTGGCAGGTGCTCTGGTGTGGTTTACTCCTTCTTTCCTATCAAACATCTATCGTCCTTATCTCCCCTCCTTCTATTTTGTGTTTTGTTACTCTCTTGTAACACCTCTAATCTTCGGCACTTATATGACCTTATTCTGTGTTGCAAGTGCCGTAAAACTCTTACTAAAACAAAAACTGTGTGTTGTCCCCAGCATCATGAACTCTCTGGTGATCGTGGTCTTCCTCTCCGGCATGGTGGCCATGATCATGCTGCGCACACTGCACAAGGACATCGCTCGCTACAACCAGATCGACAGCTTGGTACGGGCTAGGTAGAATGTATACACACACTGTTGGTGTAACTCTGCCTATATGTTTATAGATTGTGGGTAGTTATTTGCTGTTATATGTCGAGGGCCTCCAAGTAAACTTTGGTATTGTGTTGCAATTGCCGTAAAACTTTCTTAAACTGAAAAAAGAATCGTACCAAAAGCCCCCCCCTCGAAAAGGAAAATATAAAACCAAAACAAACTTTTACCAAAACCAAAAGAACTTACCAAAACAAAACAAAAACCTTAACCAAAATTTTACCGAAACAAAATCAAACTTTTTCCTGACCCGAAAGAACTTTTACCAAAACAAAAACAAAAACAAAAATTTTACCAAAACTCTATAAGAATCAAGTCACTGTCTGTGTCGTTCCCTTCCCCCAGGAGGACGCCCAGGAGGAGTTTGGCTGGAAGCTGGTGCACGGTGATGTGTTCCGTCCCCCGAGGAAGGGAATGTTCCTGGCCGTTCTGGTGGGCAACGGTTGCCAGCTCTTCTTCATGACCCTCATCACCCTCGGTGAGTGGCTGGTTGGTTGGCGGGTGCTCTGGTGTGGTTTGCTCCTTCTGTCCCTATCAAACTTCTGTTGTCCTTATCTCCTCCTCCTTTTTCGTGATTGTTACTCTCTTGAAAAGCCTCTACCCTTCGGCACTTTTATGACATAATTGGCAGGTGCTTGGATGTGATATGCTCCTTCTTTCCTATCGAACATCTGTCGTCCTTATCTCCCCTCCTTCTTTTTTGTGTTTGTTACTCTCTCCGCCTCTAATCTTCGGCACTTATTGTGTTGCGAGCGCCATAAAACTCTTACAGGTGCTGTAAACGGCTAACCAGAACAAAATATTTTTAACTTCTTTTGTACTCGCTTCTCCTTTTCTTTGTTAGCTTCTCTCTCTTGACAACTTGGGCACTTATGTGGCATAAACTGTAAAACTCTTACTAAATTATAATTGTCCCTATGGCATAGGGAGCATAATCATCACAGCCATTCTCACCCTGGATCAGGGTATAGGCCAGCGCTGATAAACACATTTCATTTATTTCTATCTTTGGGCTAGTTTCTTGATAGTGTTATTCTATTATTTTTGGGGGGTTCAGAGATAACATCTTTTACCGTGGGTGGTTGGCGGATGCTCTGGTGTGGTTTGCTCCTTCTTTCCTGTCAAACATCTATCGTCCTTATCTCCCCTTCTTCTTTTTTATGTTTGTAACTCTCTAATCTTCTGGCGCTCATATGACCTTATGCAGTTGTGAGTGCTGTAAAACCTCTACTAAAATTTTTAAAAACGAACCATCTTTTACCTGTAGTCTTGTCATCTTCCCAGCTCTGTTTTTGTCTGATTTGTTTTCCTTATGACCTAGTCAAAGGAGATAAAATACATGAGAGACCTTACAATGTGGAGTTAGCCTTTGGAATAATCTGTATCTAGCTTGGAGCTTAAACTGGACCAAACCACTGACATGCAGTGACTGTTGTCATAAAAAAGTTGAGGTCTATCTTCAATTTATGGGAATAAATACAATGGGGATGGGGGGGGGGGGGGGTGTATAAAAATTAATCAATTGAGATTGGTTCTAATGAAGTACTGAAAAGTTTACTGTAGTAAACAGTTTGTTTGTGTATATGTGTTTGTGCGGGCGTATGTGTGTTGACGAGTATGTGTACATATATATGCAGACCTGCCACTCATCCCAATTTTTTGCGCCAAATCTCAATCATCCCGATTTTCCCGATTTCGATCACCAGTATCCTGATTTTTTGTCATCACGTCAGTTGCGTCCGATTCTTAGAAAAAAATATAAAAAGTTGTGCAATCTCTTTTGCTTGGAAGCACCAATTAGATTTTTTATCGGCAGGAACTTGGAACGCTACTTTCTGAAGCATCTATGCCGAATCTAGTAGATGACTCTCGCACGTTATTTCAACTAAAACCGACATAGTATCAATTTTGAATTCCGACATGGACACGCTCAAGATGTGCTTTCGCTTTTATAACCCAGAATTCTCCGACTGTGTCCTGATTACTGTAACAATTATGTCATGGGCCTAAGAATAATCTATTCATTGTTCTGCCGTTGGTTTAAAAGCAAGCTTCGTCTTGAGTTCTGGTTAGTCGGGCCCATCATCAAGACCTGTCAGTGGAACTTTCAAACGCTCATTCGCAACACATGACATGACCTCGTACGTGTGAGTAGCGCGTGTGTCGGGGACCGTCGGCTGTCGGGGTCAGCAAAGTTCATTCACACCAGTCGCCTTGGTCGGGGTGTTTTTCGGGACTTAACCAGTGTGGACGACTGGGGGGAGCGGGTGGGGGTATTGCTTTGACACTTGGGCTTAAAGTGCGTGCTGTGATACATGTAGAATCTACTAATTGAAGATAAAGGAATAAGAAAAAAGAAATAAATGAACAACCTTGGCACGATCTTTTTTTCGGGGGGGGGGGGGGGGGTGCGCCTTGAGTGTATAATGCGATGTGAGTCTAACGTTGTTACTGTATGAAAACGCGGGCTTTTTGCATGGATGATAAGAGTTATGTGTCAACTATTTTCAAGACTACGAGAGTTTCAGCTTTACTGCAACCTGCACTCCCTCAGTCTATGCCACTCCAACTCGAGTAATGCTGTCTTTCAGTTTTCCCTCTATTTAGTGGCCCAAACGTGAACTTATTCCTGCACAAGTTTTCTCTTGCTTACTTTCCTCATAAAAGGGAACCAGGACCCCCCTTCCCCAGTACCCCTTATGACTGATTTGCCGTTGATCCCGATTTTTTTCACCAGATCCTGATTTTTTTACTCTAAAATCCTGATTTTTAGATTTCATAGAGTGGCAGGCCTGTATATGCGTTTACAATGCTGCTGCAAATTTCTCTTTGTAGAGATCAATGAAATCTTACCTTATCTCCAGTGTTTGCCTGCCTAGGATTCCTGTCGCCTGCCAACAGAGGAGCTCTGATGACCTGTGCGCTGGTAGGTCTTTAGCTGGTGTCACAAAGTGGAATGTGGTAATGCTCTTTGGCTTTGATGAACTGTTTAAATGTGGCTCTGTTTTATTCTTGGTGTGGGTTTTTTTTTTAAAGTTTTGTTTGTGATTCTGTTCAGGTCATAATAATACACTGAAATATTGTAAATACGCATGTAAATAGGTCTTTACCATATTTACAAAGATTTCTATAAATGACTGTCCGTCCTTTTAACACGGTGATAGATTTGTTACTATAAAACTTGTTGGCACTTACATGACCAAAATTGAGTTGATAGTGCGGTAAAATACCTATTCAATCAATCGATCAGGTGATAATATTATGAAGTAGCAGGAGAGTATTAATTACTGTATGGATAGTTATAAACATTTTTATTGTTGTTGTGTCCCCAGGTATTGTACGTATGCCTGGGAACCCCAGCTGGATACATCTCATCTAGAATTTACAAAAGTAAGTCTCATGACAAACGGGGCTGGGGTAGGCCCAAAGCAACCTACTTAGAGAGCCAAAGCAAATGGGTAACGGGGAAAGATAAGGGAAACGTAGCTTTTTTTTAAAGAGCATCCGAGCAAAGGAATGATTGGAGAACCATGATCACCTGATGTCTGTCGCAGATCTGGCACTGGATGATGTTGATGATGATGACTAAGTCTCGTGAGATTTGTTTTGAGAATGTGTAAAGTTTTTGTCTTTGTCTTTCTATGAGGATATCTACCAGAGGCTGGTGAACCCTGGAAATAGCAGTTCACAAGAGTTGTATGTTTGTCACTCTCTTGTGAACTGCTATTTCGGGAGTGCCTTGATAGTCGAAGCAGACTTTGTGTTGTTGAGGCTGGAGAGGTGAACAGAGAAAGCATGATTCCCCGTTTGGACTTGTTTGTTGACATCCCTTGGTTTTGACCGAATTTATCAAATTTTTTTCCCCCAGCTTTTGGAGGGGAGAAGTGGAAGTCAAATGTGATCCTAACAGCGTTTTTCTGCCCTGGGTAAGATTTATTTTTAACACATTACACCCTAACTCGCCCGGGATCGCCCGGGAATTCCCTTACGCGCTCCACCCTGACTCGCCCGGAACCGCCCGCGCCGACCCAGCGTCTTTAGAAACGAAAGTCTCGCCTTGACGAGACTCTGGGGCCGGGATTTTGATTTGCATAGTATAGCAAAAAGTTTCTTCTTTCGTTTGATACCGAAACGAAATTTTTCGGGCCAGTAGTTTTAGTATTAGAGCTGATCGAAGTGCGATCGCGTTACCGACACTTCGAAAGTGTCTCGACTTGTTGAAAAGCGACACAATTGAGTTCGAAAACGGAAATAACGATGGATTTGAGCAAAAATGAGCATGTGACAAATCAGAAGGCTCAGATTTTGATGAAAACGTTGTAGGAAGAGTTTGGGGCGATTCCGATTGATCAGACGGAGAAAATCTAGAATTTAGACCTAGGGCCCGACTGCGAGGCTGAGAGTGAGAGTGATGGGTCAGACACCCCGATTGAACTAAAGTGACAACATTTCCAACAGTTTGCGCATACATAAAGTTATATTTTTCTGAAACTACATTCAGTTTTCTTTTTAACTTTTATTTTTTCAGGATTTTTGGAATTTGTTTAGTATTTTTAAAATGTGTTTTTTAAAGGCTTGTATTCACGAGAGGTGGGTTCCTTCCCCTTGCTTAGGATCTAGGAATGGACTTCCCGTCCAGGCCCTTAGGGTGTAATGTGTTAAAAGAAGGACTGACCTGTTGTGCGTTTGTTTTTAACACACATGGCCATAGGCGTAAAAGTCTACAGGAATGTAAATGTCTGTCGTCTCAATATGTTCTGACTGTATGTTGCTGCTGTGGACTGTCAGGGCAAATGCTTCATTTTAAAAATTGGTGACCAGTTGTTCAAGTTTACGATGCCCAAAATTTCAAATTTTTATTTTCTTGCAGCTTTTTATTGTGTGGTATCGGTTGCATTCGCTCAAGAAATATTTTGTCGAAATTTCAATTTTAAATGATGAAAAAAGGCAAGATAAAGTCCATGATTCAGGTACAACTGTTTAAATTATGAAACCGATTTTCTGGGCTTACTATATTTGCACAGCTTGTGGACAAAATGTTTTCTATCTTGTCGTGTGTCATATTGATTGCAAGCACTTTTTTGTTGTGCATTCTAAGTGAAAATAAATTTTCTCTGCTTTTGTGCTATTGTGATGTCAGAATGGGATTGTGCACTGCATGGGTGAAGTGATGCATGTTCAGTTTTTTTTTTAAGAAACCCAAAAAAGTGTAGGCTTTCGTGGTTAACAATCGCTCATTTTCTGTGTTGTATAAATCATGTCTTCATTTCATTTTTCCATTTAAAGTATATAAATATATCTTTTGATGTGTGTAATACAGCGCTCTGATTTTTTTTTAGGTTGGTGGAAGAACCCCATTTTTCTATTTTTTTAGGGACCCATTTTTTTTATCGAATTCTGTTTCCATCAGTGACACTCAACTTTATTGTAAATGGCGGGGAAAATGCGCAGCTTTATTCCCGTTAATTTGCAATATTTGCTTGACTTGTAAATGATGTGAGAATACACGTATATTTTCATTTGTTTACTATTTACGTTTATTTGCCGGGATAGGTTTGTAATGTAATCCACGTCTACTGGGCTTCTGTAGATTGATTTTTTTCCCCAAACTCCAATTTTTAGGGAGGATTCTGAGGAAAGCTCGTATTTTGTTAATGATGGCGTTGGCAGGTCTGCTGATGTAATGCCAGAAAATACTTGTGCCATCTGTGATTTTTTTTTTTTTTTTTTTTTTTCTAGCTTGGTGTTTGGCATTTTGTTCTTACTCAACTCGTCCTGATGATGATGATTCTAACAATGATAATTGTTATTTGTATTATTATTAGCGCTATTATTTATTTAAAAAATTTTCAGCTTGGTGTTTGGCATTTTGTTCTTACTCAACTCGTCCTGATGATGATGATTCTAACAATGATAATTGCTATTTGTATTATTATTAGTGCTATTATTATTTTTTTCATAATAATATTTTTTTCCAGCTTGGTGTTTGGCATTTTCTTCTTGCTCAACCTGGTGCTGTGGGCTAAGCAGAGTTCGGGGGCCATCCCCTTCACCACGCTCCTGGCGCTACTGGCTCTCTGGTTCGGCATCTCTGTGCCGCTCACCTTCATCGGGGCCTACTTTGGCTTCAGGAAGAGGGTGAGTGGTGGTGGTGGTGGTTGTCTTGACGAAGGTGGTTGTGGTGGTTGTCACGGTGGTGGTGGTGGTGGTGGCAATCTCTTTGCTATGGCGTGTTTGATAATGGAAGCAGGTCTGGTGCAAATTTTGTTCTGATCGGACGGACGGTAAAATAATATTTCAGCTTCAAACAAATGGGGAATGAAAGCAACCTTGTTTTTTGTTTCCATTTCTTCAATTGTTAAAACACTGTCAAATCTGTCAAGCGGGTGGTTGGCGGGTGTTCTGGTGTGGTTTGCTCCTCCTTTCCTATTTAACATCTGTCGTCCTTATCTCCCCTTCCTTTTTTTGTGTTTGTTACTGTCTAGTAACACCTCTAATCTTTGGCCCTTAAAAGACCTCATTGTGTTGCAAGTGCTGTAAAACTCCTGCTAAAACCAAACAAGTTTTGTTGCCTTTTTGTCTTAAAGGGTCTTAATTCATGTTCATTGGGACCCGTTTTGACCTTCACCTCCCGTTCTTTCGTGTCGACAGCCCATTGAGCACCCAGTGCGCACCAACCAGATCCCGCGACAGATCCCCGACCAGTCCCTGTACACCCGCCCGCTGCCCGGCATCGTCATGGGCGGCGTCCTGCCATTTGGCTGCATCTTCATCCAGCTCTTCTTTATCCTAAACAGCATCTGGTACGTTGGTTTCGGCAAGGATCGTACGTAACAAGTTGTTTCACTCATCTCTTGGAGCCATTTAAAAACGAGTCCTCGAAAATCCGGTGGCGCCCTTTTCGAAAAAGTGCTGACTTTGCAAACAGAGTTACCCTACTTGTGTGAAAAACAATATAAAAGCAAAACTAACAAATTGTGCCATTCCTATTCTTCTTCTGGAGAAATGAAAGACAGCTTCAAAACAAAGACTGCAGCGCCATCTGAACCAATGCCCCGACTTCTGCAGACACCTTTTTGACCGAGTGAACTATCTTGTTATGTACAATCTTTGGTTTCAGTCAGTTAGAAATTTGCCTTTTGTTTAGTTTTTTTTGTCAGAGGTTCAGTAAAGTGTGCTTTTTCCTATCCCAGTAAAGTGGTTGGTTGGCGGGTGCTCTGGTGTGATTTGCTTCTTCTTTGCTACCAAACATCTCTCCTCCTTTTTCTGTGTATGTTACTCTCTTGAAACACCTCTAATCTTCGGAACGCATATTACCTAATTGGTGTGCAAGTGCCTTAAACTCTCACTTAAACTGAAATTGAAACTGAGCTGTTGTAGTTGTGTTGGGCCTAAACTGGTTGGTGGGGATGGCCTGGAGTTACACTCGTTTGCTCCTTCTTTTGTATCAAACATTTGTTGTCCTTATCTCTCCTTTAAAAAAAACCCAAAAACTCTGTATTCTGTAGTAACTCCTCTTTGGGTGGGTGGTTGGCGGGTGCTCTTGTGTGGTTTGCTTCTTCTTTCCTGTCAAACATCTATCGTCCTTATCTCCCCTTCTTCTTTTTTATGTTTGTTACTCTCTTGTAACACCTCTAATCTTCGGCACTTATATGACCTTATTGTGTTGCAAGTGCCGTAAAACTCTTTACTAAACTAAAAAAAACTAAACTAATCTTCTGGCGCTCATATGACCTTATGCTGTTGCGGACGCCATGAAACTTCTACTAAAA
>NW_004797473.1:1016001-1035157 GCF_000002075.1 Aplysia californica | reverse complement strand
TATTATTATTTTTATTATTATTAGCGTTATTATTATTTTTACTATTGCTATTTTTTATTTCTTATAATGAGGATGGTGGTGATAATGGCATTGTGTTTGTGTTGTTGTTGTGGTGCAGGTCCCACCAGACGTACTACATGTTTGGCTTCCTTTTCCTCGTGTTCATCATTCTGATCATCACCTGCAGCGAGGCCACCGTGCTGCTCTGTTACTTCCACCTGTGTGCTGAGGTAAGTCATTCTGTGTGCGTGTGTGTGTGTGTTCATCATTCTGATCATCACCTGCAGCGAGGCCACCATGCTGCTCTGTTACTTTCACCTGTGTGCTGAAGTAAGTCATTCTGTGGGTGTGTGTGTGCGTGTGAGTGTGTGTTCATCGTTCTGATCATCACCAGCAGCGAGGCCACCATGCTGCTCTGTTACTTTCACCTTTGTGCTGAGGTAAGTCATTCTGTGCGTGTGTGTGTGTGTGATCACCATCTGCAGCAAGGCCACCGTCCTGATGTGTTATTTCCACCTGTGTGCTGAGGCAAGTCACTTTGTCTATGTAAGTGTGTGTGTGTGGGAGGGGGGGTGGGGGTAAATTTGTCGAGGTGAGAGTTAAATACATTCATATAATGAAATTCATACCTAGCAAAAACAATTTCTTGTCCTAACAAGTATTTTTCCTCTTTTCTTTCCGTTTTGTTTTGGAGGCATTATGTGTAACAATTTTTTCTATTTTCTTTTTTCTTTTTTTGGGGGGATCAGGCATTAATTATAATACATAGCATTTGTATAGCGCAAATTCCCGCTCAACAGCAAACACTATGTGCTTTACAATCTATATTATTACCTCAGCAGACTTTATAACATTCTGAAACAATTTCAACTTCCTGGGGAAGCGTACATTTCTGGTGAAGCATACTTTATAAGTGGTAACATTTTTTTTTTCTTTCTTTCTTTCATTCTATTTCCCAGGACTACCACTGGTGGTGGAGGTCGTTCCTGACAAGTGGCTTCACCGCCATCTACTTCTTCTTCTACTGCATCCACTACTTCTTCACCAAACTGGAGATGAGCGGGTTCACCAACACCTTCCTCTACTTCGGTTACACCGCCATGATCGTGTTTTTGTTCTTTTTGCTCACAGGTAAGCCAGCTTGGTGGTATGGGGAAACTGGTGGTTGTGGGGGGGGGTGTCACTGTCAGATCCTACTATTTTTTGTTTTGGTTTTTTTATTTGTTGTTGTTGTTTTTGTTTTTTTACTTTCTGGGTGAATGTTGCTTGTGTCTGTCTCTTATTCTTTCCTTGCACTACATGGCCATTGTTGTGTCTGTATGCTTTTCTCTGCTGGAATTTTATTATTTGTGCCCCCACCCTCCCTCTCTCTCTCTCTTCCCACCTCCCTCCCCCACCTTTTAAAAAAAAAACCTAAAAAACTCTGATGCTTATGCATATTATGATGTTCTTTCATTAGTTTTCATTATGACTTAATTATGTTGCAAGTGCCGCAAATCTCTTACTAAAATATTTTAGAAACCCATAGGTACTGATGTTGTATTAAGATTCCCTGTGACAGTTAATCATATCATGCTTCTTGTTTGTGTCTCCCCCCCCCCTCAGGTTCCATCGGCTTCTTCGCCTGCTTCTGGTTTGTCTCCAAAATCTACAGCGTCGTAAAAGTGGATTAAGGTTCTGCCGGGATATTATTATTGTTTGGTTCGCGAGCTGACTGGTGCGTGACGTGCTAGGGGTGTGTGACTATTTATTTTTTTCTATCGTAGCCAATTGGGGGGACGTGTTTTGTTAGCCTTGGGTGTTCCTTTGAATACATTTTATTTTCCCCACGTGTTTGTGGGTGTGATGTGGTTAAATCCATGTGTTTGTGTGGTTAAATCCACATAGTTGTATGGATGCAGTGTGATTAAATCCACGTGTTTGTGTGGTTGTGGTGTTGTCAGAAGTATTTGTTGGTGCCATGTCCTGCTACTATGTAGATGCTAGGCTGTTTTGATCTAGAAGTGGCTTTATGTTGGCTTTATGTTTTCATGCAGCGGGCGGACGTAGTGTTTAGACTACCATTTTCTTTCATGTCTCCATTTAGGAAAGCTGATTGGTGATAGAGAGTAAAGACTTTTTTTTTTTTGGTGGGTGGTTGGTGGGTGCGTGGGTTTAGTTTGCTCGTTCTTTCCCGTCAAACGTCTATCGTCCTTGTCTCCTTATCTCTCCTGCTTTTTTTTTTTTGTTTGTTACTCTCTTGTAACACCTCTAATCGTCTGCACTTTGATAACCTGATAGTGTTGCAAGTGCCGTAAAAGGTTTGCTGCAACAAAGACATTTTGTGCACTTGAAGCAGTAGCGAGGTATGTTCACAATCTTCTGGTTGGGAGGCTACATATTGTGTCATGACAAGAAGATCAGAAAACCCAGAAAATGAAAAGCTATCTGATATGAGGAAAGAGGAAGACAACTCTACTGTGCTACCTGTGTGCATCAGGTCTGATCTGGCTTTTTGCTAGGACCCAATGGAAACAGAGGAGGAGAAAAAAAACCTGTGCAAAGTGAATAAAAAAGTGTTCAGAAAAGGGTCATTCAGACATGAAGGCAGATGGTTCATTGCACGTTACGTGAGGGGGAAAAGGGTATGAGATGATGCATTCCATACAGCCACTGTTAAATTTGATTTTCACAAAGGGTCTGAACTCTGGGTACCAGTACGAACATTTTTGGTTAGAAAAGTGACTTTGCATTGTGCATTTCTTGTCTTCTTGTTAGAATGACTTTTGAGAAACCAAACCCAGTGCTGTTAAAGATGCAGACAATTTTTGGTACAATTGTGGAATGTTGTGGTGTGAAAGGTTTGCCCCGCCCTCTTGCTCATTGTTAACTCTTCGTCATGGAGTTGTCACTACAGTCACATTGTTATTGGTCTGCACTCGATGTGCTCTCACACTGGATGTCTCCGAGTACTCGCTTGCTTTTGCTTTGCGACGTGACAGTGTATGTCAGTGTGTGTCTGTGTCGGTGATTGTCCAAGTGTCGTAGCTCAAAGTGGGGAGATGAAAGGAGGGTGTGTGTATGTATGTGTGTGTGTGTGTTGTGCTTGTAAAGAGTGCTCACAATTGGTGATACATACATTTGAAATGTTTTCTGTTTGTTTGTTGTTGTTTTTTTCGTATAAAACTTTCCAGAAAACTGACAAAGCTCCCTGGGGGACATGGTGTTTTTCCGTAGACTCTGGATAGGTCAACGAGGATGAAGGTCAATATTTCTGGGAGTGGAAAACAACGCTTTTTTTCCCCCCTCTTTGGTAACTGACAGGGTTTGTATAGGGAAGCGGGGCTGTGAGAGCACCGGACAAATATTAAGTTTAAAAGATTGTGGGATGTGCCTCAGCTCCGAGGTACCGAGTAGACCGTTGGATTGGTGAGTGGCACACACGCCAAGACAGGACTCTCACAGAAATGATGGCAAAAAGTGTCGGGGGGGGGGGGTTCTTGTTGGAGATTTTTTTTTAACATTTCATCTTGTTGACTCTTTGCCTATGTTTCTGATGTATGGTGCACATGTTCCTATCAGTGATGATGATGATGACTAGTTAATGAATATTTGTAAATATTTATATCCTCAAGGTTGTACATGTACCAAATTCCTCTTATATTATATCATGAGTGTGTTTATCATATGATTTTTTCCCGAGGGCAGTTTTTATGATTGTGGACTGGAGTTTTGTGGGAGATGATGCTTTGAGTTTTGAGTATGTTTGTGAGTCCCCTGGTGTGCCCAGTAAGTGCTTTACTTGCCTTTGTGTTACCTTATATTGAGATTGGAAGACTAGAGAACTTGGCCTCTTTTACGTAGAATTACTAGTTGGTTTAGTTTGTGGAATTTGGAACTTATATATATTATTATATCTGATGAACGAATGACGGTAGGTCTTTCTCAAAGTGCTTGTCTGTAGCATTCACACCCGTTCTGTTTGCAACTTTCTTAACATTTGAGAGCCATTTTCTAGTTTTGTGGAAAATTTTCCGGCTGCCCCGATGTAGCGCAAGTACTTGTGGTCACGCCGTGTCAGAGCGCTGATCTCTCTGATAGGAGGGGGGGGGGGGGGGTCACCAGGGTCAGCCGCAGCTGATGGTCACAAGACTACTACCCAAGGGCCGAGAACACTGCGGCACAATGGTTTCTTGTCGCATATTTATCTCGGTCCAGCAAGTTTGGTTTTTTTTGTTTTGAGAGGAGATTGCTCTGTCAGAAGAATCGTTGTTGGTGACATGATAGTGTTCAACTCATCAACAACCCTGTATTGTTTCTGATGAAGCATTTTGATTTTATGGGCCCTCAAAATAATGAGCTTTTTCTGTGCGGGTTTTTTTTTTCAAGTCTTTTGCCGTTTCTGTTTTCTGGTTTGACTCGCCCCTAGTGTGAGTATTGGGTTGCTGCTGGTATAATAATACTGATTCTTTCCTGTCACAGAAGATCAATAGTTCTATGCTTTATGAGTACCCATTTATCACTGCATCACAACATCCCCTTTTTTACTTTTTTTTTAAACATACCATATACCATCCTCTAAGATGTGACTACAGTTTTGTTTTGGGTTGTTTTGTTTTTTTGCTCTGTCCCCAGCCATATGCTTTTCATGTCTTGTATGCATCATTTTGTGATCAAATCAGAATATTGGTGATAATTTGTGTTGCTATGCCATGGTCAAAACTACGGGCCTCATTGTTGATGAATGACCTGATATGACCAAATGGCACTCGCAACCATTTTCTTATGCAAACTCCTACATTATCCTGATCCAGTCTGTGTTTATGAAGTTGTCAGGTGATCAGATTCTTCTCATCATTGGTTCGTTGGTGAAATGTGAAGTGTCATCGTGAGTGGTCCACCTATTGTCTATGTGTTTGTTCTTAAAATCCAAAGTGTCTGCTATATTCTGTGTTGTGTGTGCATGATACAGAAACTGCGCAAATGACGAGGAAGAAATTTGGTTTGAGTTTTGGGGGGATTTTTAAACCTATTGCTAAAAATTTTGGGGGAAATTAGGGCGGAAAAAAACTGCATCCATATATAAATAGTGTAGTAGATTCTCCCGTTTCTCTTGCAAGAACATATATATATACGTACCTATATATATTTATCAAATTAGTCGTATGTTTGTTGCTTGAACTTGTGCGTGTTGTCATTATGGGAGTTCACTCTTGAGACCATTCCAGTTCCAAGCGTCGACTTTTTGAGAAAAGCATAGACTTTTTCACCGCTGCTCCTTGAAGGGCTTACTTGAATTGTTATTTCTGTTTTGCCTTGTACTTTTTGTTATGGCCTGGTTTTTGTACACTTGCTCTTCAGCAGGTACTTTTTATTTCAAATATATGGATCTTTTTACTTTTATTGTTGCTGTTACAAGCTCACCACTGTAGGTAACTGCAACTGAACATGGTGAACAAAATATTCTCCTGATATTCCCTCAAACGTTTGGTAATAAATAGTCCCAATATATTATCAATGCTTTACACTCGCGAGTTTGAAACAGAAAAGGTTTGATGTGTGAGTCTGTGGTGACGCCGTTTCACCCACGCTAACTTGATCTTTGTCTTGACCTTTGTGTGCATGTAACCAATGATCGTACATAACAAGAGGGTCCACTCCTCTCTTTGAGCCAATTAAACAAGTGTCCTCAAAATTCGGTGGCGCCCTCTTCGCAAATGCACACCCTACTTGTGTGGAAAAAATCAAAGTGAAACTAACAAGTTTTTGAATAAATAAGAATTCAAATTTTGGAAGAACACTTTTAAAAAATGGTTACGCTTACAAAAAAAAACCGTTCCGGAAGAAGCGGCTGTTTTCTTCGTTTAATTTGACTTTAGAATGAAAGGCGAGAGGACATTAGAATGAAAAAAACTAAAACTCCGCTCTGAACGAACCGAACAGCAGTCGATCTGCGCACGTAAGGTGGTGTTATTCCTATTCTTATTCTGGAGAAATGAAAGATCTTCAAAACAAAGACTGCAGCGCCATCTGAAGCAATGAGCGGACTTTCGGTGGACACTTTTTTTGCTTAGTGGACCATCTTGTTATGTATGATCTTTGATGTCACGCTGCCAGCCTGATGAGGGGAGGGAAAGAGTAGTGGTAAACTGTACAAGTTTTAAACCCCCCCCCCCCCCCCCCCTCTGAAAACTCGCGAGTGGTCTTTAACTAATTAAATGTATCCAGCAGGTGAAGAAATCAGTTAGTTAGGCCTGTGTCACACCGTGTGTGTTTAACCCGTCGTTTTATTCCATCTAGTATTGCTTTAGTAATGCCTCCCATGCTTCTAACCTTTATTCTTCTTAGTTCTCTATATATTCTTCTACTGTCACTGGACGAGAGAGACAAGATTTGTTGCTTGCCCTGAGGATGACAAGCTCCCATCTCGAGGTGGTTACCCCCCCCCCCCCCCCCTGAATTCAGAATTCAGTTTGCAGGTGGTCGATGAATGATTAACAGTGCTTCCACTCTTCCGTATTTTTACGGAAATCCGTACTTTCTGCCAGTTCAGTACTTGTCCCTCCATCATTATCTACTCCCTCCGTAAAAAAAACTGCGACAGTGCAGGACTGCCGAAATTCCGTACTCGCCTTCGTATTGTCTTGTATAAGGTACGGATATTTACGGTAGTTCTCTCGGCAACAATTTAATGTTATAGAAACCTGCCAAATTGCGCATTTCCTGCAATCGGACATTATACCGCTATGTCCCAGTCCCATGCATTCATTGCGTGTTGGTCAGCAGTACATTTTTTACCTGCAGATGGATCAAAATCTGGCAAACCTTTTGTGCCAACTTCCTCCTTTCTGTCATTCACTCATTCCTTCTGTCTATCTTCGGATTATTGCTGCGACTGGAAAATCTGTGCGTTGATCAAGACTGATTTTGATCTTAGACCGAAAATTACTGTGGGAAAGAAACTTTTTTCGCAAATTTTATCTAGATCTAGAGAAATTCTCAATGCGAATATTCTACGGCACGTGAACGCAATAAAAGGGCTGCGATGAAAGAAATATATGCTGATACGGTCATGCCCACTACGGATGGGATCGGCCGATTGCCCCGTCCATAGTGAGCACCACGTATAAAATCAAGAATAATTCGAAGTGGTGTTCCGAGGTTGTGACAGGCGACTTTCAGACATGAAAATTTAGAAGAAATGTGGGTATACGCTGCGCAACCATATTTTGAAGGTACATCTATTCATTATTCCCAGGTTTGCCTGCTGTCCATGGTGCGACTACAAATTAATTGAATTATAGTAGCAATGAAAGGGGAACCTGCTTTTAAACATTTCCAGCATTGGAAAGATATGGCGATGAAGTCAAACAAGACAAAATGTTGGTGAAAAAATAAATATTATGGGCTGTAGGCAATATCTTCAAACAGGCTCCCAAATGCCATTTTCTACCCTCTAAAAGCACTAAATTTCAATTTCTTCGGGGGCTTCGCCCCCAGAACCCCCACTGGGACGCTGTCCCTGGACCCTGCTAGGGGGCCTCTAGAGGCCCCCAGACCCCGTGCAGAATTTTCCTTACTTTTCAGCTTCAGCTGGTGGAAGCACTGGATTAAGTGTGGTCTGCATCATCTGGTTTGCTTCAACTTCAAGTGTACCATCACCTCGTCCAATCAGTTATAGGTGAAATCCCAACATTGACAGTTGTGTACTTGTTGACCACACAGACAGACAGCTCCCCGACAGTGAATACGGTAGTACTATAGAATTAGTTGTAGTAGCAGGTGGTGGGCTGTTTTTGCCAACATTTTTTTTTGGGGGGGTCTCGTCTGATTGATGTCAACTCCTCGTAGAGTCAAGAGATTTTTTAGATTTTTTAGATTTTGCTGTGGGAGGATTTTTCGGGGAAGCTGAATTTTTGCAGAGTGAGAACCCATGCCCTACTCTACCCGTCAAGTGGTTGTCATGTTGCTGGTTAGTCTGTTGGAATTTTATTTGATGATTATTATTATATTTCTCTGCAAAGAAAGCTAGAAATTTTAACGTTTATTGTCAATTTGTTAAAAGTCCTGGCCTTGGAAATGGTGATACATAATATAATATATATATATATGGAGACCACAGATAGCAGCTTGTCATCCTGAGGGCTTGTCGTATATTTGTGTTTTCATGATGTCACTGACTCAATACTAAGGTTTTGTACAGCCGTTCTGGAAATTGAGGGATTATTTTTCAACTTCAATACATTGAAAGTGATTAAACTGAGGGCCAATAAAATTGTAATAATAGCGTTGTGTTCTTTGTTATTTTGGGTGTGTGCTATTTTTGACTTTCATTTCCAATGTAAATTTGTTGTGCACGTTTTGGTTATTTGTATTGATTCGGTTGCAATTCACTTACAGTTGTGGGTTGTTCGTGGGTGCTTTGGTGTGGTTTGCTTCTTCTTTCCTATGAGACATGTATCGTCTTTATCTCCCTTCCTTCTTTTTTCTGTTTGTTACTCTCGTGTAACACCTCTAATCTTCTGGAGCTCATAAATGACATATCGTCGATGGGATTCACAAACCGGCTACTACATGCAAAAATGTTTTAATTCTTTTTATTTGCTTAATGAACAGTAAATAGCTTATTTAATACGTGTCTCCAATAAATATTAGGTTTGAAAAAATCCTTGAAATATGTTTTAATTGAGACTTTCCAAAACGGACACCTGCCACCTGCAGCTGATGAAAAAATGGGATCGCCAAACCGGCCATGTACATAGCCGCTTCGGTTTCAGCAGACCGTCGCGACACGCGTTGACACGTGTCTTCGAAAACCGGCTACATGCTTCCCCGCCGCGCATCATCCCGACCGTTCCGTACGGGTTTGGTTTTTTTTTTCTTGAACAAGACAGAATTTTAAACTGTTATCAGTGTTCATCGAGAAAAATATTATAGTCAACAATGAAGTTAGATCTACATGTAATATAAAGCATTTGTGTGATTCGATTTACTAGATTAGATTTGTCAATTAATTTATGCATCTAGATGAGACATAAGAACATGAAAGATCTATATTATGAGTTCCAGCTACATTATGGGCCCGCACCTCTACAACAAGCTCTCTTTCCGTCTTCTTCTTCTTCTTCTTCTTCTTCTTCTTCTTCTTCTTCTTCTTCTTCTTCCTCGTCCTCCTCCTCCTCCTCCTCCTCCTCCTCCTTCGTCCTCCTCCTCCTTTAATTGTTGTATTGTAGAACACTCTAGTGTTAACTGCAGCAGAGCAGCTGTACTGTAATAGCAGTAGTAGTACCACCATCATCTTCAGCAGCAGCAGAATTAGTAATACAAAACTAATACTATAAATATTACAGAAAATAGTTTAATAATAATATGCACTTTATTGTTACTACTTCATTGTTGACATTCTGAATGCAATCCTTTTTGTTCTTAGAATAATCTTACGCTATGACCATGGGTGTGAACTGATATTATTCATTGGTCTTTTGGCAAAATTAAACGTTTCAGTCGTGGTGTATACTATACTGTGGCAAACATCAGTTTCTTGCGATTCACTTATCACGCCTCAATAAAGTTATCTATTCAAATATCTGGTTTTAGTATTATTATGCCAGAGATTGAGCAGAGAGAGTGGTTCCTAGCAAAACTAAGCACTTCAGTGAAATTTGCAAACTTCTCCAAGGGCCCTAAAATTAAGACCTATAGGAAAGAGTTTGGCTTTCTGTTCTCAGAGCTTTTTAAATTTGTGTGCTATCCTTGTTAGTTCAGAAGCAGCGACCATTAAATTTTGTAAATCTATTTTCGCTCTGATTTGGCCAAAGTTTTGCTCTGCGTTTTGTGCCACCAAACTTCCAAATTTTGCTTCAAAACGTCATAAAATCCTTAATAATAGTTGTATCGTAAATATTGAGGTATCATTTTGTTTGTTGTTTTATGTAGAATCAATATATAAAAATAAAAGTCAAGTACATTAAGAGAAAAATTCTAATTACGGTTTAATTACGTCTTAAACGGGACGTCGGGAGTCCGATGCCTATTATCCAAATAAAGAAACGGGCACATTTTCCATAATAATGGTCCGATTTTCAAAAGAAAAACATAACTCTTTTTGCTTTAAAGAGTTTTTTAACTTGCTACTAGGGAAAATCATTAAAATTGAAAGCAGTTTCAATCTTACATGTATAACTCAAGCAGGAGGTATGCGGGTGCTCTGGGTGTGGTTTGTTCCTTTTTTTTTCCTTTTAACAATCAACCGTCCTTTTCTGTCCGCGTTCATTCCTGTGTATGTTACTCTCTTGTAACACCTCTAATCTTCGGCGCTTATACGACCTATTTGAGTAACAAGTGCCGTTAAATCCATGCTAAAACAAACTGAAAGTAAAAGAGCATAACAGACTTGAAGAATATAATATGAAATTCAACGAATAAGGTATAAAGCGGGAGATTGATGCAAGAATCACCATAGAATATGGTAATTACAGAGGGCATCAAATACATATATGCACCATGCAGTGACTCATACCCCGAAGAACAGCGACACCAGTTCTCTGATCAACTGAGTGATCTTTTAAACACCGTGGATGACAATGATGTAACAATTGTGGGGGACTTTAACGGCAGAGTGGAAACAAGGAAGACAACGTGGCAGAGATACATGAGGCAACACAGTGACAGAGGAACAGATCAAAACAGCAATGGAGAAATGCTATTACAGTTATGCGCAGGACATGACCTCATCATATCAAATACCTTCTTCCAACATAAAAGGAGTCAAGTTAAAACTTGGTACAAATGGAATGACCTAAAGATAGCATCACAAATTTTGATTTTATCCGGGCCAAAAGATCGAATCTGAGAAATATCAGAGACTCAAGAGTGATTCTCATCTACAACATAGACACTGACCACAGACCAGTCATCGTGACTTTTGACACTCCAAGCAGGAAAAGGCCAGAAGCAAAGAAACGACGAGAAGTCGTAAACCACAGAAACATTAATTAATGACAGTATCAAAGATAAGATACATGAACGTTTGAAAGATGTATTTCACAAATTGCCCAAACCACGGGAAACTTTGAAGAGGAATGGAGCCACTTCAATACATGTGTGAACAGAGCATTAAAATAAGAGTGCAGCACAAGAAAAACAAGAGGGCAGAAAAAGAAAACGGCTGAATGGTGGAATGATCAAGTGAAAGAAACCTTCTAGCTGAAGAAAAGGGAATTCAAAAAGTGGCAGAAATCAAAGACAGGGGAAGATTACGTCCTATACAGAAAGGAACGTCGCAAAACATCAAGGGTAGTAAAAGAAGCTAAGAACAGATCCTGGACAGTGTATGGAGAACAGCTAGTAACAAAATGTAAAGAAGACCCTTGAGAGTTTTACAAGAGAGTTTTAAAAAAGCATGAGGATGCGGAAGGAACCATTCAACCCAACTGAAATAGTCAATGATAAGAACGTGAACCCTATTTTCAGAAAACCAAAAATTAAGGAAAGGTGGAAACGCCATTCCCAGGCGCTGCTGAATCCTACAGGAGATACAACACCCAGCAGCTTCTCACCGAAAGAAACCACACCAGAACCATCACTACTGCTGAGTGAAACCCAACATGGTATAAAGAAAAGCCCCACAAACAAAATGATAGGCGTTGAAAACATCACAGCAGAAGAGATCAAAATATGCGGCCATATCGGAGAAGTCTGGCTATGGAGGACATTTAACTTGGCCAAGGCGACAAAAACAACACAGAGCCTACAAAGGAATATCCCTTCTCAGCCGCGTGGATATAACGTTTGCCAAGATACTGGAAATAAGAATGAGACCAATTGTAGAGACTCATCTCAATGAACCCCAGTTTGGCTTCAGAATAGGCACGGACTGTACTGACGCTATTTTTGCATTAAGACAGTTGTGTGAGACTGCCATTGGACATGACAAGACCTCAATATCGTCTTCGTGGACCACGAAAAGGCGTTCGACAGGGTAAATAGATGTTAACTTTGGGAAGTCTTAGAGGAATATGGTGTAACAGGACAATTGCTGGAGAACATCATGGCACTTTATAAAAACAGCCAGTGTACCGTAAGATCAACAGAAGGACTATCGGACTGTTTCTCCATCAGGTCTGGGGTGAGACAAGGGTGTGTTCTCTCTCTGCTGCCCTTCATCACTTACATGGATAAGATCACGAAGGCAGCAAATGACAACACAAATGAGCTGAACGAGCTTCTATTTGCTGATGACCAGAGTACATTACAGATGAAGAAGAATCACAAAAACACACAAAAAAACTACTTTATGAGGAATGTAAACATCTTAACATGATCAAAAACAGATGTTAGGAAGGCTAGAAGAAACCCATGGAAACTCAATATCCTTATTGACGGAACACAACTCCAACAAGTGGAGAAATTTAAATATTTGGGAAGAATCTTCACACAAGATAGGCGTATGGACAAAGAAAAAGAAACAAGAACCACGAAGGCACATGCTGTGACCTACCAGGTAGCACCCCTTTTCAGCCTCAAGAACATCCCAACTGAAGTGAAATCCCAGCTCATCAATAGAATCTTCATACCAACCTTAACATATCAGTGCCAAAAATTGTCTCTAACAAGGCATGAGAAAGAAAAATCAATGCACGCGAAATTAGGTGTCTCCTAAGAAGCACCAACGCCACCAGAGCAGACTGCATAAGGAACGAGACCATACGTCTACCACTACCAGTAGTACATTTATTAGAGCGTCAAAGAGTCAAATGGTTCGGACATCTGACCTGAATACCAAAGAAACAACTAGCGGCTAGAGCTTACCACACCCACGAATCCGGCTTTAAATCAAGAGGAAGACCAAGAAAGACCTGACCTGATGAGGTTAAAAAAGTCCTGGAACAACGTAACTAATTGACATATTTTCACAGACGCCGAAACCTGCTCCTCCCCTCGACATCCTAAGGATACCAGAGGAAGGAAAAAGTAAAGTAAAGTAAAGTAAGAACTGAGCAGCAAAAGTGCTCACTTTGTTGCAACTGGCATCTTTCTTCAGGGTTCTTTCATCTGTGGAAAAGTGTTATGGGTTTTCGCTGCTAATACCGTGAGTCGTGGAAGGATGGCGGCGGTGGCGATTATAAGAGGAATAAGACGACAAGAAGGATATATCTAATATAATGTAGAGAGAATGTATGTGAAGTTGAAGAGCAGGTAATGTGGGATGGACAAGAAAAGAGAGGTACGGTTATGAAATAAGGAGGGGAGTGGGAATGGGAACACACGAAAGCGCGCGCGCGCACACACACACACACACACACACACACACACAGACAGACAGAGAGAGAGGGGGGGGGGGGAGGGGGGGGGGAGGGGGTGGCATGCAGCGGATCCCACATTCCAGTCCATAGCATTTTTCGCTTTAGTAGTTCAAGCGACAGAAAAGAAAGAAAATCTGGATCTGTACTAACAATAGACATAAGAAACTTTATCAAGCAAATAATTGCATCAGATATTTTAATAGGCACCTCAATTTAATTTTGACTGTGTTTACAACACGCGTCCAAACTCTTCATACTAGATCTAGGCCCTAGGCTACGCAATGAAAGGCTTTGGGGCAGGGGGAAAAGGAGAGAGGGGGGAGCTCAGTGGAAAGGAAATACCTGGTCTAAAAAGTCTCCTTTTCTCTATACTACCGAATGAACTAAGGCACACTGTAAGGTCAGTGATTATAAAACATTACCAAAATTGATTAACTCTTCAAAGTGAAGTTTAAAAATCACTCAGTGATGTATTTTCCTGTCTCGTAGGCCTACATTTCAAACAATGAACAGAGGGAGCCAAAAGCTCAAGGCGGAAAATGCGTGACGTCACGGCTTGGTGCGATGTCACGTTGGAAGTTGGAAGCGTTTAGCTAGGTTTTCGCGGATTTGGTTGATAAAAGGGTAAAACTTCACTAGCCAATGTAAGACTTCTACGATAACAATTTAAACGTTTTTTGGAAGAAAACCAACAAGGGTAGTTTGAAAAAAATAAGAAGAGAAAATTTATCAAAAATCAAAGGTTAAAAATTGTCTATTTTTCAACTTTAATTAAATATCTCGAGACTCATTAGTCGCACATCGACCTGGAAAAAAACGTTTTGAAGGCCATCCATCTTTAAAGACATGTACCGGAATCACAGAATTCTAAGTGTAGAATTCTGTGACCGGAATTGAATGTTGGTCCCCTAAATTAAACCAGAGTCTACATAGCAAGAGAGGCCACTCCTCTTTTTGAGCCAATTAAAAAAGTGTCCTCAAAATTCGGTGGCACCCTCTTTGCAAATGTGTGTGTGTGTGTGTGTGTGTGTGGTTCCGGCTGGATGACGCGAGTTGCTGAGAAAAAAATAATAACGAAGTCTAAAGAGAGATGAACATGCCTCATAACAAGCACTTAACAGCTTGTCTTGCAAGCAGCCCCAATGCAGTATCGTCGAAATTCATATCACACCAATGGAGCACTCATAGTGTTAGTGTGCTAGACAGGAAGCGCTTTAGTGAAGGAGAGAAAGAAAAGAGGGAGTGAAGAGGTACTAAATTCTCTCCATTTCCCTCTCACTCCACCCCTCTGCCTTTTTTCCCAACTCATCTCTCTCTCTCTCTCTCTCTCTGTGCGTGTATGTGTGTGCACGTGTGTGTGTGTGTGTGTGTGTGTGTGTGTGTGTGTCTCATCTCGAGTATATTGAATATGCATATATTCAAACACAAAAAAGAAAGAGGAGAGGTATGGATGATAGACGTTTAATAGGAAAGAAGGAGCGCATCTAACCAGAGTACCCGCCAACAACCCACTAAAGAGAGAATGAGATAGATAGAGAAACAGAAAGAGAGAGATAGATAGATAGAGAGAGAGAGAGAGAGAGAGAGAGAGAGATTGAGAGAGAGGGAGAGAGGAGAGAGAGAGAGAGAGAGAGAGAGAGAGAGAGAGAGAGAGAGAGAGAGAGAGAGAGAGAGAGAGAGAGAGAGAGAGAGAGAGAGGGAGATATTTGGTGTTATCTCGGTATATGTTACTGAACGATTTTTTACCTATTTCCATATATTACTGATCAAGTTCGGGAACCAAATATAGCTGATAGTAGACATGTTCACCAGTTTTTGAATGCTAAACTTAGGTGGTGGTAAATTTGGGCCAAAACACACACACACTCACACATATATCATGCAAGAGCCAACTGCATGGTAGGATCCCCAGTTGCGTGTCAACTTGCAAATTTCATGGCAAATTTCCTCGCACCATTCAGTTTTGCACCTAATCTTTGACCAATTTCCTCTCGAAAGTGCAATGAGACGCTGCTTTGCAATGACATCATGCCCTTTTCATCTTTGACAGGAATTTATTTTGAATTTTGCCGCAGTGGCAGCCGAAACCTACTTTAATTGATTTTAGGATCACCAAGGGATTTTTTACGTGAACAACTTGCACACGGGCTCTCCGAGACTTTTTATTCCCTTATCCAAGATAGCTAGGTGTTTGATCTTTAGGTAATGATCTTACGTTACCTAAGATCAGGGGTGTGGCTGAAAGACAGTAAGAAGGAGCCAAGAGGAGTAGCAGTAGAAAGAGTCAGAAGATTCATGAGGAGCCCAGAGGAGGGGCCAGACAACGGAGATAAAAGCAGACGAAAGAATACGACTAGAGAGCAAGAAAGGAGGTGAAAGGAGAGCATTTTAGAAAAGAACATTTTCTATTGCTATCAGGTTTTGAACAACATGCCAAACAAGCAAAACTTGTAACCTTAAAAAAAATTTAAAAATCCAACAAATATCCATTCATAGAAGTTACATAAAAACTTTTATTCCAATGCCAAAAAAAGCACAAGACATATCTCCAGCATCGGGGAAAAGAGAGACATGATCAGACTGGTGAGAACCGCTGGATACCAGACTTCAAGGTCATGCAGCCTCACTGGTCCATACAGATTTTTAAAAACCCTTTTAAAAACAATTCAAGCGTTCTCACTGAAAACAACATTACTTGGCAGATAAAATAATCCATGAAATAAGTATGAATCTGTCAATGGAAACGACCGTAACGGAAAAGTTATTTTTTCCGTCCTCCTCTCTCCTTCAGCTGTAGCTGAACCATGGCTCCGTGCAGAAAGTTGTAGAAGGCCAGACTGTTAGAATCTTTGATGAACATGCCCTGTGAGAGAGGGAGAGAGAGAGAAAAACAGAGAACATCAGAGAAAAAGCTTTTAGTAAGTAATAGTTTTACAGCACTTGCAACACAGTAAGGTCATAAAAGTGCAGAAGATTAGAGGTGTTAAGCCCCAGTTACATGCAGCGATAAATAGTATCAGATTCGTTGTATGAGAGAACTGCCCATTTTATCGAACTGTGTTGTCTGTTTACACGTTCCAATCTATCGTCCAGTTTTCTATTGATTGAAGAGATTCCGCGTCATAAAGCCACCATGTGTCTTTGCGACAACAGCGATTTGCCTGCTCTCTATGAGAAGGTTTCGAGCTCTGGACATAATGAATGAAAGGCGAACACTACCTCTAGATCACAGACCCCCCCCCCCCCCCCGTTACATGTAGATAGAGCAGAACAGTGTCTTTAGAAAAGGGTGGCCATACTGTAGGCCTACCGTGTTGTGTGTAGAACCGGAAGCTTTGACTTGACTGCAGATGTGCAACGCACCGAGTGACCTTGATGCACAGCTTCATAATTGACAATCAACTAAATAATAACATTTCTAAAATATAAATAGTAACGCACCAAATCAAGTTCATCGCGAGCAACTTTGCTTATTTTGAGACGCTGATTCTGAATATGAAATCAAATTTTACCTACGATAATTATTAAAAAAATTTTGAGCCCTGAGTTTAATTCTGCGAGGAGGCAAATTTCAAAGTGAATCTACGTCACAGCGCGTCTCCCTCAAGTGTGACCGTGATCGCACGAAAAATATCAAGCGGCACTTGATTTCTCGACAGTCTCCAAACCAACAATATTTAGGATAATATGTAATGTGAAATTAGGCACACATAGACCTGCATGTGAGCCTCAACCAGATTGTCTGAAAATTTTGCGCACCCCCCCCCCCCCCCCCAAAAGCCTTTGTGGGTGTCATAAGGAAGGACATCCGAGTAACGAGCGACCACCCCAACAAACACAATAAAGAAGAGACCTAACCCTAACCCTACCCCCAAAAAGAACCTGCAACGGGCCTCATGTAAAAAGGCCAAAACAAGTCCAAAACAAACAAGGAGCATCTAGATCTAGATCTATATGGCTTACATCTACATTGCTGTAGGGTTTGATACAATAACACAATAGAATTGGAATATAATGAATCCTCCATATAGATCTAATAATCTAAATAAATCTAGATCTAGATCTAGATCTAGTAGAACAAGTGAATGGGAATAGGCCTTGAACTAGAAATCCACATCCGATTCTGAACAGAGAGACTCAGCTGAGTCTATCTAGATTCTAGATCTAAATAAATTAATAATTCACGCACCCGATGAAATGCTTATTTTTACCAATATTAATATTACAGCATAACCTATGATAGGGTTTGACACAATAGAATTGGAACATGAATCCTCCATTGAGGTCTATAATGATCTATATAAATCTAGACCTAGATTCTATTAGAACAAGAGAGTCGGACTTGAATGAATCCACACGATCTGAACAATTGAGTTAGTCAACAAACGAAATTCAAATTGGCCGCTTGAGCACGAAACTGAAAGTAGATAATTTAGGTTGTCGTCCTTTTTCGTATTCGCATTTCTACTTAGGTTCCGACAATTATGTCGGAAACGCCGACGTCGGCAGTTGGCGGTGCGCGTGTCGGCGGTTGGCAAAAAAACGAAAGTGCCGACAAAGCCGACGGGAGAAAAATGGGTCGCTGGCAGTCGGCCAGGCCTCGCACTACGCACATTGACTGATACAGGCGGGCCTAGCAATAGCATCGGCCGGTTCGCGGGTCGGGTCGCGATTGCCGGATTTCAGACGATTGTCGGCAAACATGCAGGTCTAGGCACAGAAGTCCTTCCAAGAACCAAGAAAGGAAGCAACAGGAAACTACATTTAAAAAATAGTCTTCTTAAAAATTTTTCATGAAAGTGTCAAAGTGCAATGCTCAGCCCAATTCATGAGTCATCAGAAAAGGAAAAAAGTCACACTACTAAATAAGTGAAAGTTTTACACCACACCAGAGCAAGTACCAAACACACATTGTAGAGATTTAGAGCCTTTTTCAACACTGAAACTGTGAGGTTAATTTTTTTCTTAAGTCAGGCGCTATGAAGAGGGATAGCTCTATTTCAAGTGTTAAAGCGATTTGTCTGGGACTAAATTTTTCAATGAGGAACAAGGTTGTAACATCAATTGCACTTCATACATAGCTCATCATTGACACAGCACAAATTTCATAGAAAACACACAATGCATGAGAAAATAAGAACATATCAAACAAAACAACCCCACCCCTCCAAAAAAATAAAAATAAAAAATAAATATAATAGAAACAGTGTGTCCTGTTCTCTTTTTAAACAAAACAAAAATCTGGCACACGCCCAATACAGGAATTGTAAAGAAAGGTTTCACAAAAGGACACGGTACCTCAAACTGCAGCTTCTGTTTGCCAGCAGGCAGTCCCAGAGCCTCGTTTAGTTTGGCCTTCAGCACCGACACCTGGAGCAGACACGAAGAAAGCGGTTTTAAATTCAAGGAGAAAATATGAGACCAAACAAGGGAAGACAGCAAAGTATGTCATCCTGTATTGTCATTGTCAAATTATAACTGTGAATCAGGAAAATTAGGTCACATACTTTTTTCTTGTTTAAAACTGTTATTCACAAACGTCAATTACAATTGATGATACCATAATAAACTTTTAAAAAAAAAAGGCACCCTTTCCCTCCCCCTCTCCGAGTGTTTGACTTTGACCTAATTTCAGGGCTCCCAGTGAACAATTTCCCCAACCCCTGAACTTTGTCGGAGGATCGCGATAGACGCAACAAAGACGAAAACGAGCACTGACTGAAAGGATCCATGTAAACAAACAAAACAAGGTATACAGACAATGGCAAAAAAACAAAAACACAATAATGCACTTTAAAGGGGAGACCTGTAGATCTTGCACAAGTTCCTGTTTCACTGTCTTAGCAAGGCCAAATTTAATTTTGTATGCAGCA
>NW_004797473.1:1013420-1014291 GCF_000002075.1 Aplysia californica | reverse complement strand
TCCAAAACGCAACATCTCCTTGCTCTGATACTTAAGGAATATGAGCACTAAATGTCAATCTGTGACTGACAGAAAAGGGAGTCAAATTGGTAAGAAAAATTTTTTGGAACCACTGAGTCTCAAGACAGTCTCACGTTTTGGCAATTGCTCATATAAATATCCCTGTCTGTGTGTGTGTCAAATTAATTTTCTTTCATATTTGTAGAACAATGTAGAATGAGAACGATGTTGCAAGTGAAGAACAAAAGTTATCCCACTAGTGTGCCACAGTCTTTTTTGGGGTAAAATGCAAACGTAATTCATTTTCATGTTGACGAATTGATACTCTGTCACTGGTGAGATCTTTTGTTATAAGAGCCGATAAACTCTCACAAAAAAGCTGCAACAACAAAAATGCATTGCATTTAAGTAAGGTTCGTTGTAGGCCAGTCTAGTGAGCACAGTGCGATAATGCTCCATCACCCGCACCAACGCACTAGTCTATCGCCGCTTTTCGCATTGACCCTCCGGGAACGTGGTAGGCCTCCAATGCCGAAGCCAGTCGTGTGGGCTGGATGGCCTGGGACTGAGGAAGCCTAGGTCCGTACGCTTTGCATATCCGTCTATCAAATTGAATTTTTGAGAAATATTGAAAGTTTCAAAGAGCTCTTCGCATTAGAAGTATTCTAAAATGTAAAGAATACAACCCCGTGAGTACAAAATGACCCCAGGGCGTACAGATAGGGATAAATACTGACCCATCATCATGGGGGGGCGGGGCGGGATGACCATCATCTGGGGCATGCCCATGGGAGTCTGAGCCATCATGCGCTGCATCTGAGGGGGCATGTGCTGCATGGGGCGCTGAAGCTGCTGCTGCTGTTGTTGGGGC
>NW_004797473.1:1011481-1012724 GCF_000002075.1 Aplysia californica | reverse complement strand
AATTGAAATTTAGTACTTTTCAAGGGTTGAAAATGGCATTTGGGAGCCTGTTTGAAGAGATAGCCAACAACCCATACTACCTCTTTTTTCACCAAGATTTTGTCTTGTTTTATTTCTTCAAAAACAAATCTTTTCATTGCTGGCAATGTTTAAAAGCAGGTTCCCCTTCCATTGCTACGATAATTCAATTAATTTGTCATTGCACCACTGACAGAAAGCAAACCTGGGAATAATGAATAGATATGTACCTTCACAATACAGTTACCCAGCGTACACCCTAATTTTCCTCAATTTTCACGTCTGATTGTCGCATGTCACAACCTCGGAACACCGCTTCGAATTATTCTTGGTTTTAGTAGTTTTAGCACAAATTTCTTTCATCGCGGCTGTTATCGCGTTCCCGTGCCGTAGAATCTACGCATTGATAATTTCTCTAGATCTAGACAATAAATTTCCAAAAAAGACTATTTCTGACACTAATTTTTTGTCTTAGATCACAAGTCAATATACTTGATCAACGCGCAGATTTTCCAGCCACGGCAACAATCCAAAGATAGACGGATAGAAAGAGGGAATGACAGAAAGGAGGAAAGTGGCACAAAAAGTTCGCCAGATTTGGATCAATCTGCAGGTAAAAAATGTACTGCCGACCGACTCGAATGAATGCAAGGGGCAAAGCGGAATAATGGCCCATTGCATGAAATGCACAATCTGGCAGGTATCTATAAAATTAACTTGTTGCCGAGAGAATTACCGTAAATATCCGTAACTTATACAAGACGATACGAAGGCGAATACAGATCTTTGGCTACGCAATTTCAGTAGTCCTACGCTGTCGCAGATTTTTACGGAGGGAGTTGATAATTATGGAGGAACAAGTACGGAACTAGCAAAAAGTACGGATTTCTGTAAAAATACGGAAGAGTGGAAGCACTGAATCTCAATTGTCACAACAACAACTGTATAGAACAAGTATTCTCTCCTTCCACCCCAAACTTAAAAAACACCAACAACAAACAAACCAAAATTGTTTTGGTGACTTACACGAGTCCCTTAGCCCTGTGTATGGTGGCAATCTGCTCCTCAATGGAGATGTTTTCCCTGGCCAGCTGCGACACTTTCTCCATGGAGGCCGTGTGGCCGTCCCACACCACCTTAGTCTCCTTGCGCTCCTCCTCGCCGATCTGACACAAACAAACAAACCAGATGTTAGCCGATCTGACACAAACAAACAAACCAGACG